>NC_051158.1:142865194-143165194 GCF_013339745.2 Dermacentor silvarum
GATAATCATCTTAACATGGGTTCTGCAGGAATTATTTCGTCTTCGCGACACTAACGAACTCTTGTCCACATTGTTACCAGCCTATTAACACCTCGAATTCCTAGAGGTGATCGTGCTCAGGCATGTGACGGACGACCCGAAGTTTGACGGAGGTAGCGGTATGATTTCGACAACGGCACCGCCTATCGACCAGGAGAAACACATTTGGGTGGGTGGGAATAGCGGCGAAAGGCACACTTCATGAGTTGCTAGACATCACAGATTTGAATCAACCTGACAAAGAGTTAGAAATATATATGCATTGCAGTCGCGCTAAAGAAATTGAAAACTATTGGATTGGTGCGAGACTCGCTGCAAAAACATTCATTAGACTGTCTCAGGTATCTGAGCTATCCTTAACGGGAATCAATGAGATGAGTTTCGATAGAGCTCGTTACATTTTTCAAGAGCGGAAGACGTGCCTAGAGGCAGAGTCGACGGCAATATTTTGTTGCTGTACAAAAATATCTAGATTTTCGGCATGATCATTTTAACGGAAAAACAAAAATTAAATAAGTTTTCAAGAAGTGCTTAGAGTACATTCATAAAATTGTAGCAAACAAATTCTGAAAAGTTAATTTGCAACTTTTTTGTGTCCTAAGGCACAGGTCAACTTACCACTAATTTCCATTAATTTTCTTCGTTATATTTTCAAGCGAGTTGAATATTCTGCCGTAGGTTATATCACAATTAGCCCAACTAATTAAACTGAGACTTTGAAGTGTATATTGTTCTTGGACAAATGCTTTAAGACTACGCGGATGCTGCAAAATTTATCAACATTGGGGAGGGGAATATGAAAAACAAAATAGAAATGCAAAGCACTTTATTGCCTCGTAAATTTTTATTTTGAATGCTATTTCCACTCGTTAAGTGGCGCGACCCTCGTGTTCGCAGCCTTGTATATGTTTTTGTAGCACTAGGTGCGTTGTCTGCGAATTTACGTGAATAAGCAAGCAGATCATACTTTAATCTGGCGGAGAAAAAAAAAACAAGGAAAGCCTACGTTGTAGATGCACTGTACTGAAACACAATTAGACAGAGTCTAAATTTGCATATATTTCTAAACAAGGGTGCCTAAATTGTCGATTGAAAAATTGACATCATTATAATGAAGCCGAATAAAGCAATAAAGATGGCATGTTCCGCGTGAAAATATGATGAGCGTTAGCCTTGTGGGTGAACAATTTCTGTTTAATGAAAAAAAAAAGCTTCTAGTGGCCGTGTATTATCGTATTTCTGAAAACCAGTAACCAGCGTATCTAAATTTACATTCGCGCCAAAATTAGTGGCTCGAGTTCTATCACTGTAGGTACATCGGAATGACTATATGAGATTAAAAAGTGAGATTAAATGGCGGGTGGCGGCGTGTATGGTAGTGTTCACCTATGCCTTCGCTATAGTATGTTGCCGCACTCTTTAAAACACAAGCATGGTGATCAACCGATGTGCTTTTCTCCTTCATCCGTAAATGTGCGCCGGGGTTCTGTCACTCCTGGTGGTTGTTAGCCTGATCCCTCCCTATTTCTTTAACTGTCCATTGTATGGTTTGTTTTCATACCAAATATTCACATAATAATCTGTGGGTGTTCGGCTAGTAATGAAATGTTTATTTCTCTCACAGTTAAATTATCAAGTAACCATAAAGAAGGGATGCAGGGCAAAAACTTGCTATGATGCAGCTTGAAGACAGCCCGGTGGCCGTGGATCACATGACAGTATCTTCACAATAATCGAGAACGCGAGCTAGCTTCGTAAAGGCAAAAGGGCTAATGGGTGGAACAGAACCGGGCCGGCCAAAGAATGGTACTTTCGGGCTCGGGCCAGGCCCGGACCTGAAAAACCGGCCCGTGCAGTGCTCTACTTCAGATAGTCTGATCAGCAGATTCCCATACTGTCATGTAGTAGTGACGCTGAAGTAAACAGTCCTAAAACTGTGTATGACGAAACTGATTCTTTATTGGGCGAACATGTGCCCACAAAAGCAAGCTACACTCAAAGCACAACGAAAGCGGTGAACACAGTCGGCGATCGTCGAAATCCGATCAGCGGCGAAACGCGTCGGCTTTTATACATGAGTCATCGAAGGTTCCAGATTAATCCCTGATGCCCGCGTGTCTTCCAGATAGTTCTAGACAATTCGCGTCGCTCATACAATCAGATTACATGAGCGTCGGTGACCACAGACGAAGGATAGAAGCATCGATAACGTACGAGAAGCTTCCGATGCAGGCGTGTCCTACCCTGAGCGATAACGTTTAACACTTGTTAGCCGGTGGAAAGCGGCCACCGGTGAAAGATAAACATGTGTACGCGTCAATACCCTCCCCTTAAAAAGCATAGACCCGATGCTACAAACACGAAAGCGAAAGCAAAACCACGCGTACAGAGAAACACAAAAAAGTCTCAGTTTCGCCCGAAAGGCGAAGCATCAATTGCGATAGCAAATTAGTAGAGAGCTATTCGGAGTAGGGATAGTAGTTTTATCGGCTGCATAAACTTGGACACATCCGCTTACTAACTGAATTAACAAGCGTGGTGTCAGCGCGCACAAGCAAACATGAATAGATCACACTGAATGACCGCATACAATGACTGTCAAAACGTTGGCAGCAATCGCAGCCGCCGCAGCGGGCAAGATTCATGGGGTCTATCGCTGCAAAGGAAACTGAGCGGCGGATGCACAGCGCATACAAACGTCAGAGCCATGTGGAGATAGGAGACCGTGCGGGCGACGGCCGCAGCCGGGCAAAGTACGAACGGAGTTGTTGGCAGAGTAGAAGCTGCGCCCCCCCCCCCCCCTCCCTCCCCGCGCTGCCTTACCGCTTTGTTGCCTTCGCGTGGGAGATAGAGTGGCAAGTTCTCCTTACGCCCGATTGGAAGATACGCCTTTGGTGCCGGAGCACAGCGTCGCCCCGCCTCCCTCCCTCCCATACCCCGACGGCCTTTCGCGCGACGGTCGCGTTTGCTTTCGGCCGTGGGTTCGCTCTCCGTGATAGCGCGCGCGTCCCCCCCCCCTCGCGCTTTCGCTCGCGCATACGGCGCGCGGCGACGATTTTATCGCCCTTGGAATCTATACGGAACCTCACGGCGACGGCGACGCCGACGGCAGAAATCCGGTTTGAGTGTCCATATAATTGCTATCGCAATAAAAACAACAACAAACAATAACAAAGTAACAAAGTACCGAAGTTCGTCAGCGGGCGTAGAAAGGGCTAAGACGCACCACGTGGATGACTTCACGCACAGGGTTTCTCACTATATTACCTAGAGGGAAAACTGGCGCTGCTGCGCGGTGGTATCCATGGGAATGCCGGTATATTGTGACTTCGGATTGGCATCGTTCTTGGAGAGCCAGGACGCCTTGAAGACGCGCCTGGCTAGCACCGTTCCGTCTGTCACAATGATTCATTTCCTGCTTAAACAGCACGTAAAAAACTGCTTTAGCTTTATTATCACACAAAAACATGTTCTGTTTAATTTTGACGACATACTATTCAATGCAGAATTCTATGGAACGTAATAAGTATCAGCTGGCCGCTAAAGTTGGAGGGCAGACGATAAGATTCTCGCTCGCTTTGGAACAACTTATCGTCTGTTCTTGCTTTTCTTCGCTTGATGCTGCATTGCAGGTGAGCAAACTTTATTGAGAGATGTAATATGGGTGAATGAAAGCCTTTAATGTAGATTTTATTTTAAGAATGCGTTATTTGTATAGCCATATAGACACGTTTTAGAGGGAGCCTCGTACAACACCAGCCAACACAAGCCTCGCTGACACATATCCCGTCATTCCCATGAGGGCACGGCGCCCTTTAAGAAAATCGCATAGACGGTGGCGCCTGTTTACCCTCTAGGTGTTATAGTGAGAAACTCTATGACTTCACGTCGTGCCCGGCGCCGCTGTGATTACGAAATGCCGTCTGGCACAACCTAATAGTCCAGTGTGCCAATACGTCGGATGATCTTATATGGTCTGAAATAGCGACGTAACAGTTTCTCGCTAAGTCCTCGTCGGCGTATCGGAGTCCAGACCTAAACACGGTCGCCGGGCTGGTACTCGACGTAGCGTCGTCGAAGATTGTAGTGTCGGCTGTCGGTCCTCTGCTGGTTCTTGATGCGCAGGCGGGCGAGCTGTCGGCTTTCTTCGGCACGCTGCAAATAGCTGGCAACGTCGAGATTTTCTTCGTCGGTGACGTCCGGTAGCATGGCATTAAGCGTCGTTGCCCGGTTCCTTCTGCAGACCAGGTTGAACGGCGCCACGTGCGTCGTTTCTTGCACGGCCATGTTGTATGCGAAGGTCACGTGCGGAAGGATGGCATCCCACGTCTTGTGTTCGACGTCGACGTACATTGCCAGCATGTCGCCGATGGTCTTATTTAGGTGCTCGGTGAGGCCATTCGTCTGCGGGTGGTAGGTGGTGGTTCGGCGATGGCTTGTGTGGCTGTATCGCAGGATGGCTTGAGTTAGTTCTGCCGTAAAGGCTGTACCTCTGTCGTTGACGAGGACTTCTGCGGCGCCGTGACACAGAAGGGTGTTCTCGACGAAAAATCGGGCTACCTCGGCGGCACTGCCTTTGGGCAAGGCTTTTGTTTCGGCGTAGCGCGTGAGGTAGTCCGTAGCTACGACGATCCATTTATTCCCGGACGTCGACGTCGGGAAAGGCCAAAGTATGACCATCCCGATCATCTGGAACAGTCGGCGAGGTGGCTCGATCGGCTGTAGAAGTCCGGCTGGCCTTGTCGGTGGTGTTTTGCGTCGCTCAGAGTCTCGGCATGTCCTTACGTAATGGGCGACGTCGGCAGAGAGGCGAGGCCAGTAGTATTTTTCTTGGATCCTCGCGAGCGTGCGGGAAAAACTGAGGTGTCCAGCCGTTGGGTCGCTATGGAGAGCTCGCAGAACCTCTGGACGCAATGATGAGGGTACCACGAGGAGGTAGTTGGCAAGAACAGTCGAGAAGTTCGTCTTTAAGAGAATGTTGTTTTGCAAGAAAAACGACGCCAATCCTCGCCTGAACACCTTGGGCACAATGACGGTCTTACCTTCCAGGCAGTCTACAAGGCTCATTAGTTCCGGGTCAGCTCGCTGTTGTTGGGTCCCAAGAAAGTGTCGTCATCCCGGTCGTCCTGTGGCGGCGGTTCAACGGGGGCGCGAGACAAGCAGTCGGCGTCAGAGTGCTTTCGCCCGGACTTGTAAACGACGGTGATGTCGAATGCTTGAAGTGTCAGACTCCATTGTGCGAGGCGACCTGAAGGATCCTTCCAGTTAGCTAGCCAACACAAGGCGTGGTGGTCGCTGACAACTTTGAAGGGCCTGCCATAGAGGTAGGGACGAAACTTTGATGTAGCCCAGATGATGGCGAGGCATTCCTTTTCGGTTGTGGAATAATTTGTTTCCGCCTTCGACAGCGACCGGCTAGCGTAACTTACAACCCTTTCTAGTCCGTCAGTCCTCTGCACAAGCACAGCGCTGAGTCCTACACTGATTGCGTCGGTGTGCACTTCGGTATCGGCTTTTTCGTCGAAATGTGCAAGTATTGGCGGCGATTGGAGGCGTTGCTTCTGTTCTTCAAATGCTTCGACTTGCGGTGTCTCCCACTTGAACTCGACGTCTGCCTTCGTGAGATACGTCAGTGGCTCAGCGATCCGTGAAAAGTCCTTCACGAAGCGCCTGTAATAGGCGCGCAGTCCAAGAAATCTACGGACTGCCTTCTTATCGGCGGGCGGAGGAAAGTCAGCGATGGCCGCAGTTTTCTGTGGGTCAGGGCAAACTCCAGACTTGATGACGTGGCCCAAAAACAAGAGCTCCTCGTATGCGAAGCGGCACTTTTCTGGCTTTAACGTGAGTCCGGAGGTCTTGATAACTTGAACTTTTGAAGGCGCTGGAGGTGTTCCTCGAAGCTTGAGGCAAACGACGTCGTCCAAATAGACGAGGCAAGTCTGCCACTTCAAGCCTGCCAGTACTGTATCCATGACGCGTTGGAAAGTCGCAGGTGCCCAGCAAAGACCAAACGACATGACCTTGAACTCGAACAGTCCGTCTGGTGTTATAAAGGCAGTCTTCTCCAGGTCCCTCTCGTCGACTTCGACTTGCCAGTAGCCGGTGTTGAGCTCCATTGACAAAAAGTACTTTGCGTTGTAGATTCGATCCAAGGCGTCGTCAATACGTGGGAGAGGGTATACGTCCTTCTTCGTGATTTTATTGAGGCGACGATAATCGACGCAGAAACGTAGCGTTCCATCCTTCTTCTTTACTAACACCACGGGGGACGCCCACGGACTCTTGGATGGCTGGATGAAGTCGTCGCGTAGCATTTCGTCGACTTGTTGCCTTCTGGCCTCGCGTTCGCGCGCCTAAACTCAGTAGGGGCTCTGACCGAGTGGGCGGACATATTCGTCGGTTATGATGCGGTGCTTGGCGACAGAGGTTTGTCGAACTTTTGAGGACGACGAGAAGCAGTTCTTGTACTGCAGGAGCAGAGCTTTTAGCTATTCTTTCTTATTATTGGGAAGGTTCTGATTGACGTCGAAAGTTGGTTCAGGTATTACAGTCATCGTTGCAGGTGCACTAGAATCCGTGAAGGCGAAAGCACCGCTGGATTGTACTATTTCGTCGATGTAGGCGACCGTGGTGCCTTTGTTAATGTGCTTGTATTCGTGGCTGAAGCTCGTAAGCATCACTCTTGCTTTGCCTTCATGTAGCTCATCTATGCCTCTAGCAACGCAAATTTCACGGTCGTGCAGTAAGTGATGATCGCCCTCGATGACACCCTCCATGTCTGCAGGCACTTCGGTACCGACGGAAATCATTACGCTGGAGCGAGGCGGAACGGTGACTTGTTCTTCTAGCACATTCAAGGCATGGTAACTGGTGTTTGGATCCGGTGGTGTCGCGTTGTGCGTTGAAAGCGTTATCGACTTGGACGGGTCTTAAGCCGATGACTGCACCGTGTTGGTTTAGAAAGTCCATGCCTAGGATAACATCCCTGGAGCCGTGCTGCAGGATTACGAAGCTCGCCGGGTAAGTGCGGTTGTTTACCGTGACTCGCGCTGTGCAGATTCCAGCCGGCGTTATTAGGTGGCCTCCCGCTGTCCGGATATCGGGTCCTTGCCAGGCCGTTTTCACCTTCTTCAACTTGGCGGCGAACTCGCCACTGCAGACGGAATAGTCGGCTTCAGTGTCGACGAGAGCGGTGACGTTATGACCATCGAATAGCACGTTTAGATCGGTATATAGACCATCATCTGGCGTTACGGTTAAGTCGTGGTGTCGGATCACGGCTGCGTCGGCTTGCTGCGCTGCTGCTACGTCACGTTGGTAGGTCTACTTTCGGCGGCGAAGTGTCGTCAAGGCTCTTGCCAGGCGCTATGCTGATACCTCGTCATGATGATTCGCGAATTTAGTTCGTCGGCGGCGGAGTATCTTCAGCATTGCGTCGTACAGCAACCGCACCTCCATCGGTTGCTGCCTTTAGTTTCCCGGGTAAGGGCTAGGAGATCGGCCCCGGGTTGGGCCGGCATACAGCCCTTACCCGGCCAAACCCGGGGCGAGATGTAGCGGCCTGGTGACGGCGAGCGTGAGGGTCGTCGTGATTGCCACTGGGCTCTGGCGAGGTAGTCGGCGATGTCACGTGACCGCTCGCCAAGCTGTGGACGTGGCGCGCTGACGGCGAACCATTGCAGGCCCACAAAATCAAGCTACACTCGAAGCACAACGAAAGCGGCGAACACAGACGGCGATCGTCGAAATCTGATCAGCGGCGAAACGCGTCAGCTTTTATACATGAGTCATCGAAGGTCCCAGAATAATCCGTGGTTTCCGCGTGTCTTCCAGAAAGTTCTAGATAATTCGCGTTGCTCATACAATCAGATGACATGAGCGTCGGTCACAAGAGACAACGGATAGAAGCATCGATAACGTTCCCAAAACTTCCGATACCTGCAGGCGCGTCCTGTGCCTAGCGATTACGTTTAACATTTGTTAGCCGGTGAAAAGTGGTCACCGGTGAAAGATCAACATGTATACGTGTCAATATGATTATGAAAGATTGAGTAAAACAATTTAAGACGTAACCTGCTTCCCTGTTCAAGCAAAAGGATCCAGTCAAGTTATTTTTTCCTCTTACACTTAGAAAGTGGTTGTATATCCCCAGGTCGAACAGTGTCGCGACGAATTTGACTTTTTCTAGAGCATTAATATTCAAAAAATTTATTGTTGGGCTTTGCGTGCCAAAACCACAATCTGATTATGAGGCACGCCGTTGTGGGGGACTCCGGATCACTTTAGTCCACCTGGGGTTCTTTAACGTTCACTCAATGCTGCATTGATATGCACACCAGAAACCGCATTACCACAGGGCATGCCTACACGAACATTGGTAAAGTTTGTTTTTACGCTGCTCTTTTACGTTAATACTTATGTGTTTTAAACTTTGTTGCAAGTGTGCCTGGCATTTCTAACTACGGTATTGAGATGTTATGACCAAGAGCCATCCTCTGACAGCATAAGACCTAAATATTTCACAGGTGAATTATTTTTTTTTATTTCAACTGGCCACTTAACAAATACTTATATCTGAATTTGTAACATTTTTGTAGTCAAGCAAATGTCTACATAATTATTTATGTTTAGGGCCGTGCTATTAGTGACACACCATTTTTATACGCGCTTCAAGTCGGCCGCCAATAAAAACAATGACTCATTAGATGTCCTTGCACACAGTACACAATCATCCACAAAAATTGTATCCCGGTACAATAATATCACACATATTGCTAATAAAAAACCTTGCGCTCGGCCGCGCAACGCTTGAAACAGCGAAGCTGTGTGATCGTAGCCCAGAATTTTCCGGAAGTGCAGACGAACTTTTCATCTTATTACTCATGTAGACGATAATTTCTTTTCGCACGTCTCGGACTTACGGCCGACACTGCGCGTTGCACAGCGCAGCTTGCAACACCGACACCGCGTTCCAGGAGACCCGCTCCGTGAATCCGTCGCTCTCTCTCTCTCTCTCTCTCTCGCTCTCATAGCACGCAAGACCTCTTCACCTCGCAGAGCACGAGCGTACAAACGCGCCAGCTGTGGAGGAATACGACGACGCTCGAACGCAATCATATGGTTAGCATAAATGCATGTTCTGGCAGCGTGGCTGTATAGCCTAGTGGTTCCGACGCTCGCTTTGGGACCGGAGGTACGCGGCCTCGAAACCCACCTCTGCAAGATAGTTTATTAATTTCTTTTTTTGGTAGTTTCTTGATACGCACCACAAATTACGGCTGGCGTAAACAGCTTCGCTGTTAAAAAAAATGTCACAGTTTCGCCCTAAGGGCGAAGCAATGAATGCGATAGCAACACAGCAATGTCATACGAAGTAAGGTGAGCGGCTTTGGTAGCAACAACACGCAGAACTGTTGTCGACGCCATCGGCGTTTTGCCCGCGTTAGCTCAAAATGCGTGCGGCGTTGGTGACTGTTGCTGGAGCCTCTGATATAAATAGGCACTTGGTGCCGCAGCTAAACGTCGCCTCCCTTCCCTCCCCCTCCCCCACGGCCTCTCGCGCGTCCGAAGAAGGCGCGTTTGCTCTACATATATGGTGATTGTAAAGGAGAAAAGAGACGCCTACTTCTGCAGCCCTTAAGCGAGCACGGCGCAGAACGCGCGTTTGTTCTCCGCCGTGCGTTCACTCCCCGTGAAAGACGCGCCCCTCGCGCCCTTTCACTCGCACATACAGCGTTCGGCGCGCGGCGACGATTTCATCTCCAAATGACGTCATACGGAACCTCACGGCGACGGCGACGGCGACGGCGACGCCGACGGCGACGGCGACGCCGACGGCAGAAATCTGCTTTTGAGTGTCCATATAATTGCTATCGCAATAAAAAGAAATTCGGCAGAGACATTTCAAACTGCTTACGTGTGGCTATGCGAAAGCGATATATTCCCTTTGGTGCATTTTTGTACGGAACGGCGTTCCAGGAACTAGTTCCTTTTGGGAGGAACGGAGGAATGCCACCATTCCTTTAAGCATCGGTAGAACTGTAACGGTAACTCGTTATTTTTACAAAGGGACGGCAGAGGGAACGGCGTTCCTTCTGTAAATGTTCCACGGCATTAAACAAGCGCACCGACGCACGCACGTATGCAGCACATCATGCAGGGCGCAAAGAACTACCGCTTGACTGTCACGTGACTATGGTGCATTTTTTTTCGCGAGTTCTGCATTATATTTTAACACGAAAGTGTTTTATGCCGGGGTCCACCAAGACTTCACTGACGTATTTCCGTCACGGAAATACGTCATAGAACATAATACAAAGAAAGAAACCAGAAGAAAAAGTTCCACAAACATACAAAATTTGGGAATCGAACCCACGACCTCTCGGTCCGCGACGATAGATCGCCGAGCGTTTAACCCATTGCGCCACAAACGCATTTGCAGAGAGCTACACAGACGCGCCTTATATATCTAACACTCCTCCGTGTACCCGCGCTCTTGTTCGGGGCGGTGCCGCCGCCTACGAGCAGAAAAGAGAAGTACTGCATTATGACACTAACGCGCACCGACAGTGAACGCTTCGGTGGTCTCACCACTACGACGCCTCGATGCCAGCATTCGAAGGGACGCTGGCATCAAGAAGCACTACCAACGCCACCTAGGTGGCGTTCACCGTACTCAGCACAGCGGAGCGTGGCCTCCGCAATTAGCTCTGAAAATGTTTCTGAAGTTGATCGCGGAGGCTGCAATTACGACGCGCTGTACGCGCTGATTTGACTCGGTGACGATTCAGTTACGTGCTTTGTCTTGCGCGTTGTATTAGTGTGTCAGTTACGTGCTTCGTCTTTCGCGTTGTGCTAGCGTGTGCAGCGTAGTGCAGCTTCCATATGCACGACGGTTGCTCATGGTCATCGACGTTGGTAGTCGCGATGGAGGAGACGTGCCACCAGGCGTCAGCGTGGGTGCATCAACGCCTAAGGGCGCTTTAGCCACAAAACACCAATAGACATTATATATCAATGTGCAATAAACATTACACTACTTCTGTGAAGACACGTTTCACTTTCGTGTTCTATACCGATTCCTATATAAGAGGGATCAACCACATTTTTTTTTTAATGACTAGGCTTCAAGATTGCCACGTGACACTCACTTCTGTAGTTTCTTTCCGCCATGGCGGCCTGTCGGACACTAACATCGAGATGTAACTCTTGCCCAGTTCACACAAGGGTCTTTACTAAATTAGGAACATCTATTCTGGACATTTCTTTTTTCCGCTCATACTGCAATATTGGATCAGCATTCATTAAACGCCTAAGTATTGTTCCTTTCGATGCGGTTTCTTGCGCAGACATTCAATTATATTGGTGCATGCGAGTAACTTTCTATTTGCAGATCTGAAGCGCAGTATCCTGACTGCGCATTTGAAGACCCAAGTGGAAAGCGCCGTATGTGTTGTACTTGTAATAGACGAGCACCAAAGTGGCAGTTAAACATGTCTGGAGTATGTCCGGTGCTGCTTGAAAAAAATTCGTCTAAGAGCGTTTCTTTGGATTCTTTTTATCTCCGGTTAATGTGCCGCCAGCAATGTTCAAATTCTTATAATATACTTAGTTTGATGTGAGATTTAAATTGCACACTTTATTCCGTCGCAATATTATCCGACACCACATTTTAATTTCAAAAAATCAAAGGTAACGTTAATGTAACGACACGTTACAATGTTAGAAATGTAACTGGAACGCGTTCCATTCGCCTTAAAGTATCTTGTAACGGGAACTCGTTCCAAGATTGGGAAGGAACGAGGAACGAGCTTTCGTTCCTATTTTAGAGGAACGTGTACAACGCTGCTTCGGTGAAATGTTTTTTCCGCACGTTCCGCCTCCGTGCAAGTTCACCTCTGCGTTCTAACGGCGCGAGTTCGTAACTCGAAGGAGCGCTCCGCGGCGTTCAATTGGACATAAATACAAGGGGTCAGGCAAGGAGACACCCGAAAGGCGAAGCACCAATGGCGATAGCAACTTAGTCGAGAGCTATACGGAGTAAGGATAGTAGTTTTATCAGCTGTATAAACTTGGAGATGCAGCAGCACCCGCAACGCGCAGAACTGTTGTCGACGCCGTCGCCGTTTTGCCCGCGTTCGCACCGAACGCGCTCGGCGCTGGTGACTGTTGTCAGGGCCTCTGGGGGCGGCTCGGAGGTTTTCGACGAGATCAGAACGGGAAACTCGTCGAGCAGCGTCGGAAGTCTTTACCACCTTCTCGCCACGCAACGTTTTTATATAAATACACATTTGGTGCCACAGCTAAAGGGTCTAGTTTGCCGCGGAGAAGCGGAGAGGGTGTGGAGCTTGGCCTTCTTTTTAGGCCGCGCGGCAGCACAGGCTGTCGCGTGGAGGGCATCTTGCTCCTTAAATCGCTCGTCAATTTTGCGAGCAAATTCATCTAGACGGATAGTGAGGTTGGAGAATTGTTGGGTGAAGGCTTGGATGGCCGTCTGCACCACGGCCTGAATTTTGGCCTCCACGAGTTGTTCGAATTGTTGGGTTAGGGCCGGGGTTGCCGCGGCCGATGTTGGTGTGGCCGAGGAGGTAGTGGGAGTTGCAGCCCTCTTCTTGGCCGGCTGTTCGCGAGTAGGAGGAGAAGGTAGTAGGGGAGGGAGTTTATGAGCGGCCGAGATCATTGTCGCCGGGGTAGAGGTGAGGAACTGCAGGAAGGCATGCAGCTGCGACTGAAGGCGTTGGTTGGTGTTGTGGAGGGAGGCGAGCTGTGCGCGGACATGCAACATTTTCTAGAGGGGGTTGGCGGAGTCCTGGCAGACTACGTCTGCCCAGCTCACCTCACTGGTGTGGCGGCCGGGTTCCTGTGCAGGTGGTTTTTGGGGTACTGGAACTCGGGGTTGCCTCAGTCCGGTCCAGGAGTGGGATCAGGCCATAGGCTTGGTACGGTTGGAGGGCTGTTTCAGGAGATGGCTACGGTTTCAGGCTGTTTCAGATGTAGCACCTATATAGTACAGAGGAGTAGTAGATGTGCTTGGGCACCCAGTCTTGTTCGAAAAGTCTTGTTCGAGGTAGTGGTGTCGGCGTTGTGGGTCGGGAGTGTTGATGAGGACGACGTGTTGGACGGTGTTGATGATTACGGTGCCTGGCTTGGTCTCTTGGTGTCCGAGGCGGGCTGCTTGCAGAATCCCATCGCGAAGCGCAACGCCGTTCACGGTCCGAAGGTTGAGGCCGCCACGGGGACGGAGGATGATTTTATGATCCTTAATGGGTAGCTTGGGGTGGCGTAGGGCAGAGAGTTGGGGTGGCCGGGGCCGGCTCCTCGCCAGAGCTTGAGGCGTAGATGGCTGCATACATTTTCGGCAGCGACGGAATTCGGAGTAGCGGTGGAGCGGCAGTTGCGAGTCGAGCTAGGATGAGTTGGCTAGGATGAGTTTATCCGGTCGTAGGGGACAAAGTCGGGTCTCCTCCGCGCCCCGCAGGCCCGGTTTCGATTCCCGCCCAGATCAAAATTTACCTATTTTTCTTTTCAAAGGGATTAGTTTACTTTGTTTACATGAACCTGCCTGCTAAATTTGTCAATTCGAGCATTTTTTACGCGTTTTTAATCTTTGCCGTCGGCCATTTTTGGTAGCGTCATTCGGTCACGCCGCCGACTACAACTACGGGTTTTCGCGTAATGGGGCATATAATGCTTTCGCATTAAAAAAGTGGAAAGGAATCGGCCACAACACGGAGCCTTGCGGCACACCAGACGTAGCAGCAACATCATCTGAGCAACTCCCATTCAAAACAACTCTTCGACTTTTATACCTGTGTCACACGGGTACATTTGGAAGGCCTTCCAGTCGACGGCCTTCGAAACGCCACAACTCTATCGACTCGAAGGAGTTGTCGCGCTGCTACACGGCACTTTTGAAAGGCCGTTGAGTGGTTCAGGCGTTTCTCGCAAAATTGTGTGGCGCTGCGGATCTTTATTTTCGTTTTCCTGTAACCAAAAGTTAAAGAACATTAAAACCAGTTAAAAACGCTATAATTTATTTTATGTTGCGAAATAGCGGCGATATGACGGAATCCGGCAACACACGGAGTAGAGGGAGAGTGTACTAGACAACATGGAGGAAGGAATGAACACAAGCACGTCGCGAAAATAGTTTATTGAATAATTAATAACACTCATTTATAGTATTTTTAGAGCATTTTGGTTGTATTTGTTCTTTCTAACCGTGAGTACGAGCACACTGTGAACGAGACGGCATGTTCGCGCTGTTTCTGCTTCCGTTGCTCAAAGGCCATCCCGATTTCAATAGAGTTGTAGGGTGCTTCGTTGACTCGATAGACTATTGACTCGGCGGCCTTCGAACCGCACGTGTAGCAGCTCGAACTTGACCTTTGAGTCAAATGACTATCGGTTGGAAGGCCTTCCAAACGCCCGTGTGACACGGGTATGAGTAACAGCCTGTATATTCATAAAAGTATTCACGTGTTCATAGTACCGCTAATCTTACCTGGCATATCGACAGTAGTAACACTGCGGATCGAACGTTGGGTTATTGGCTCCTGTACAGTTATAATGCCACCATCCTCTCTCATGTTACCATAGAAAACACTAATAGGAACAAAATTTGAGTATACATCCAATGTGTGAAATTCCGTTGTATTTATTACCTCATTAGAACTCAAATTTACTCCACTCGTTTTATATGTTCAACTTATGGTCGAATAGCTACTCTAACTCCAAATAAAGCTAAAGTTGAATTTGTAACCCGTAAACTGATACAGTCGAACCCGGATATATCGAATCTGAAGGGGATCACAAGAAGTTCGTTATATAGGTAATTCGTTATATAAAATAATAGGCCCTCAGGTAAGCGGTGGCTTACCGGTTAGTGCATCTGAGAGCCGCTAACTTACTGCACGCAACATGGGGGAAAAAAGCAAGTACACTTTATTTACCCGCAAAAAAAAAAGAAATGCTGGTTCACTTTCAACTTCATTGAAAAGTCCAAGCTGATTCTTTCTTTACACTTGTAGCGGCCATCGCTTGCGGAAAATAAACTCGTGAATAGGCACTCAACTGACACTACGACGCCTCCAAAATCGGATAGAAGGAATGTTGACGTCCGAGGGAGCATGAGGGCTAGCTGAACAGCCTGACGGGGCTCAACTGACTGCACTATCTCTTCTCCATCTCCAGGTGCCAGAATACCTCAAAGTGTACAAAGGAGTGCACTATGAGGTCTTCTGCGTGGCGCCGCGTTCGATATATCGAATGTGCTGGTGAACGAGCGTTCTCTAAACGCCGATACATTTGCATGTAATTTTCAAGGGGATTTTACCGCTGTTCGATATACAGAATAATTCGGTATAAGTTGGCTTGATATATCCGCCTACGACTGTATCTCCGTCACCATATATATGGCATCGTATTGATCAGCTGTACAAAATACGTATCAGATTTAGTCACATTAACTTCCTTCAGCTCTTTCTGGCCTCACACAGCCCTTGAATGGTATCGCCTCCCCAAAGAAATCAAAAAGAGTACAAATAAACGCAAGTTTCATGCAACATCAACTACCGTTCGTTATGTAGTCTGAATTTGTTAATTACTTACTATGTTCCTTTTAAATTCTTTGTAAGGTCAGGTAATATGGTATAATTGTAAAGCTGCCTTCGTCGTGCGCACTGAACTTTTTTCCACGTAGCACTAGCTAAAATTATATGATTATAAACTTACTTTTTAATCATTGCATTATTTGTTTAGCCTGCTCAACCTACTTCCTTCCTTAATGCCTTCAAGTGCTGACGGCGCAAATAAATAAAATATTAAACTGTAAAAAATATTTCTTGGATGAGAGGTGGTCACCTCCGGCAATGTTTCATCATCATAATCATCAGACTATATTTATGTCCATGGCAGGACGAACGCCTCGCCCA
The DNA here is from genome assembly GCF_013339745.2 of Dermacentor silvarum. NCBI lineage: Eukaryota > Metazoa > Arthropoda > Arachnida > Ixodida > Ixodidae > Dermacentor > Dermacentor silvarum. The sequence continues at coordinate 142,881,166 of NC_051158.1, forward strand.
GCGATCTCCAATGACCCCTATCCGGCGATGTTTTTTAAATATGTGCATTATTTAAAGCTCCATAGTTTAACACTACTTAGCTAAACTCAGTTATTCTTCTGAAATAACTAGTCAGTTGTTCCTCTTAGCCGCTTATTTTGTCTGTGCATGAACGTCTCTCGTTTTATTTGCTCAAATGACAAACTAATTAACAAACTTTTGAAACTTATATAGCTTTGGTAAATAAGTTGCTATGTGTTTTTGGACTCACGCGCTAAAAAAAAAAAAAAAAAACGTACATTGCTTTATAAATGCAGGGAATGAAATTGCTGCGAAAAGACAAAGCCGTGTGATACATTTGAGCTTTTCATTACATGCCTATAGCCAGGAAGTTTATGCAACCAAATGATTGTGTATTATTACATTCTCAAATTCCTACGGCATTTCCCCTATGTGGAGAAGCCAGTTTAACTTTTAAATGATTCACAATTCAACTTTGTGATGTTTCGACCCTTTATTTGATAGATAGAAATGTGCATGACCAATAGGAACATATGTTGGAGGCAAAAATTCTTAGCAAATTTTGCAAAATAATCTGTGTTTACCAACTGAACAGCATATTTCTACCCTGGAACAGATAGGAAATTGAAATGAATCACATGCATAAAAGTTTGCAGCGCGAGTATTATGAAGTACAGTTTCAGTTTTATTTCTTTCAATTTATCATATATGATAGTTGATGTGATGACTTCAATTTCCTGTTTTATGTTTAGGCTACTGACACTGCACAAACTATATTTTTTGTCATAACACGGAATACAGGCCCAGAGTGCGGCTCATAAACACATCGGGACAATGAGGTGTAATTTGTGGATACATTTCTCGCTATGGGTAATATAGGAGCCCCTTTCTCGCAAATATGTCTTGGTTGAGAGCGCGTGTGCTGAAAGTAGACTGATTGTCCGCGCTTTCCGTGCAGCTACCGAAGCGACTGCGACAGCCTTTCGCTGTTTAAAGGTTTAAGCCTTTCGATGCCAAGCGCCTGAAATATACACAAACAACGCGCTTGTCCAGAACCAGAAAGGTAGCAAGCATCATGCGAAGGGAGGGATTACCCTTATGTGGGTCATTTGCATCCTTGAGCAAAAAAGAAAAACCGGGGAGTGACAAGTCATTTTTAACGACGGGCTGTCGCTCTTATCGTTATCACAAATGACGACTTGCAGCAACATACTGCGCTTTGTCGGGAAGCTGTTATGGTTCATTCTTTAGAAAGGGTATTTGTTTTTTTCCGCAACGTAACTTACGTCATCGGGGCAGATTTTAAAACATAAAGGTCTTGGGTCAGGTGGTGGTACCTAGGTGACATGAACGCCCGAGAAAAATGGACTTGTACAGTCACTTTCTTTTGGAAGCGCTGATAACGTTGTAATTTTAACCACAATAGCACTTCGTACATGGCATTTTTCCTAACAGCTTAACAGAAGGCTAATCAGTCCTCATATTAATAAACTTATAACTTTTTACCAGAGACACTCTCACATGACTTCAATATATAAACAATAAAGGGCTCCATAATTTCCACCATGGCTTTACGTAGGTACGTTGGCGCACTTCATGTAATAATCCTAGTCAGCCTACTCACAAATAGCGCATTACTAATCACATCTACCATGGCCTCGGCTACATCCCAAGAAGCAATTTCCTACCTGTTTTGATTACTTAAGACTCGGTAGGCTTAAGACAGGCCAAAATTCGAATAGGAATGCGTAGTATGGATTTAGTATGGAACCTACAGTGATCTAGAACGTATGTATTACACTCGAGTCTGTCCAGAGTTAGACAGTAACATTCATTTACTCTGACTATTCATCTATGATCAGTGTTAATAAACTAAACGCATGCTGTGCCGATCTTTCGCCCTACCTCACCCCAAATTCAGCTGGGCGCAGGCTACCACCCTGCGTCTGCTACAAACAAATACGTACCCTTCACTCGCCCGCCTCCACCTTATATTCCCTGAAGTCTACAGTACACCCAACTGTCGGTGCTGTGGCACTCACCCGGCTACGCTTCCGCATGTGCTGTGGGAGTGCCCAGCACTGTACACATACATTAACACCACGACCCCCTCGTCGAGGTTGCGTGAGGATCTGCGGAGCTCCGCCCTCGATGGCCAAACCTGGGTGACCCAGCACGCCCGTGAGGCGGCGGCGAGGCAAGCCCTCGACGTCCCCTCTTGGGAGGCTTAGGCCCGGCCATCATAAAGTGCTGGCTCTACAATAAATGTTTATTCCTCCTTCTAAGCTTCAATCGCTAGGTTTGCGTCGTGAAGTCGCCTGAGCTTGCACAAGTTCTACAATTCTACGCTCCAATATCCCATCACCAAGAGCTCGGCGCTTGTCATCACGAATAAGCTAAAAAGCAACCTCGCCTTCAGAACGTATAGTCAGCGTCACAAGCTTTCGTACCCCGGAAGGTGAAAAAATATTTATATTTCTACGCCTTAGTCACGCATCGTAGTATTCGGATTTACAGCGTATACTGGTCTAGAGTAAACAAAACAAAAGTTTTGCATAGTTTTACTGGCTGCGGGGTAGCTGCGTTGAAAATGAACTTATTCGCAGAAACTCGGCCGCGTAAACTTTTGGCGGCGACTGTGCGATTGAGCACCTGCATTTTCTTTATTCTGCACACAATTTTTTTTAATGAATGGCCTTCCAGCCAACGTCATGCAGTGCTTACACCTGGTTAATTTTCAGGACAGCAGACTCAGACATGACTTATTAAGTAGAAGTACTGAACTATTATTTAGCATGTCATTATTATCACCAATCAGGTGCAATAAATATCTAAACAAATAAAGGATAATAACATTGCCTATGAAATTTTACTAAAATCTCAGGACTACTTCAAAACTTCGCCTGTTCGTCTTGTGTACGTACCTATACTTTCTAGCAAACTGAAAGGGAGAACTTCAAGGGTGAAACTGACATCTCTTGTGGCACCATGGCACAAAAGGGAACGTGTGGCTTAGTGGACCCGTATGAAAGGATCAGCTACGATTGTGCTACTCACGCACAAGAAACGACACTTTTGTATTTTTTTACAGGCAGTAAAGTGATAAATGGTGTCCGTGGACGCTGGCGTGATCATGACAATACCACCGTACCGATATGGGTGATAAACGATTCTAATAAGGAAACATTTCTGCAAGCCTCACGGTCCTTTCTCATCTTTCTTCAGTTGTCCAAACACGTTAAATTTAGCGTAGGAGAAAATTCTTACAGAATTACTGAAGAATTGTACCAGTAATTATATCATGGTGCTGCGATCTGATTCAGCAATAGAGTTACTTAAGAACAGAACAGCAGAATGCCATAGTAACTTTGGTGATTCTAGCCGAAAAAAATGTCTTCTTGCAACGCTTTGTGGGCATAACTCAAAAAGGGTGTGGTCTGTGATTGGAATAGTTCTCTATTTTTACACGACAAACTACATTAACACGCCCCGGTGTCTTTTCGCATTATTTCCAATACTCCTCTGCGTACGTCGTGGTAAAAGGATATGAAGACCTTTAGTATTTCAGGAATTTCGTGAAGGTATATGGGAATGGTTCAAATGATAAGACACGTGCGCTGCATATTGAGGATAGAATGTTTATGTTTCGAGGTATTGGTTTGTACTAAGCAAAAAAGCTTGTTAAATAATTCGGACAGCCTTCATTTGCACCGAAGATCCGGTACGCAAAAATTCTGCTTTGATATAATGCAAATATACTCAGTCAAATAGCTTCTGTATTCCTTTGTAAGAATACTACGTCTGGGGCTGCAGCCAAGTTTTCTACTTCTGCGTCTTTTAATTGCACTCACGGGAAGCTATTTATTTTTGTGGTACGTTTCAGGCTGAACAAAAGTCGCACAAACACGCCTTTCCATGACATAGCTGAATAGGCAAAAATATTGCTTAGTAATGTCTTCACAAATGTTTGCCTTAAGAAAGAAATCAACTTTGAAAACACAAAGTTGGGTTTATTGTCTAAAATACATTACACCTAAAGTGCAAAAGAAGTTTGGAAGCACGTTCGCATGTTCCCGAAACCATGCAGCCAGCTATTTTTTTTAGGAAGACGTTGGTACAGTAGAAAGAAACGAAACAAGAACCACAACTAAATGACCTGCGTTTCGGAATATGCCATCTGGCGGGAAACGGCCAAACTAAGCAGCGACAAAGTGATAAAAAAAAAAATAGCGGCGCCTCTGGCTTCGAACCTGCGAACTGCCAATCGTGGTATCAGCGATCCTAATCGGTGGTCGCGCAGAACGCTCGGCTATCGCTTTGAGTGCTGCCGGAGGCAAAAACTAGGTTTATATACGTACCACAATAAATTCTGCAACCTTGTTATGAAAACTGCGATTTTGGAACGACTTTTTTGCCATTTCAAGAGTTGCTGCTGCAACTAGCTGAAAGCCGAGTCATTGAAGTTGATAAATCCCCAATAATACGTCGATCGATGCAATAGGCTCATCGCAAATTGCTTTTTACTGGCCAAAAAAGCCTCCAAAATTTGGCCGTTTCCATAGGCTCCCATACTTCGAACTTCGCCCGCAATTTGGAAAGGGTTTTCTGTCGTAAGTAATGGTACCGCTTGCATGAGATGTCGGGCTAAGCTCCCAGAGCCTATTTCCATGGTAATATTTTGAAAAATGGCTTCTATGATTAGTTATTTGGGAAAAACGACGCTCTCCCATAGAAAATGCGCATGTTTTCAGAGGCGGCCGCTAGAGGCGCTGTTCGGCGATGTCCCAGATTCCTGGTATTGTTTCCTGCTGCCTTCCGCGCATCACGGGCATTGTAAATGACCACATCACCCTATCAACCGCTGCCTGCCGGTGGACTCACATTTCTTGAGCCATGGCCGAAAGATGTCCCTTCTATGGATCCCATATCTGCGGCAGCCAGTTTGGACTGTTATTTTGGGCCACCAAAATTATCCGTAGAGTCATCCAGGCCTCTGTGATAAGGCACACACTCCCTCGCGCGCTCTTCGGTGGGCTTGGCGGCACCGCAAATGCACGATGCTGAGCTTCGTGCCATTCTTCGTACAGATTGGTGACCAATGGGGCCATATCCTGAAACGTTTCACTTCGGCGATAGTTCGCCTTTCGCCCCCAGGAGCGCATAGATTGGCTGTTTCATCAAAATTGGATGAGCTGGCTGGCTCATTGACCCCGACGTCATTGAATTGCTCAACCAGCCAATCAGCGGGTGCCTGAAGGCGAAGGGTGAAGTATCGCCGAACTGGAGAGTGTCAGAGTACGGCCCATGGTGTGTTAAAAAAATGCTTTAGGAGAATTATGCCTGTCTAGTGATGTTGCCAAGTTCTGATTGTGTGTTAAGTTGTTTTGAATTATTGCGCTTGATCTTTTGCAACCTCAACATGGCCCTGACGCTAGAGAGAACCTCGACTCTACTAATGATAATAAGTTTGACCAGAATATTAGCATCGTTACTGATATTACGTCTGCACCATGCTTTTCAGAAAACTAACTTCAAATCGTGCACTCAAGGCTATGAGACATCGAAAAAAAAAAACACTTGCTACACAGTGTCCTGAAAAAGCTGCTAAGTGTGAAAAAGCCGTTGGCACTGTGCGCAGGTAGTTCAGACAAATGTCTAATACATTGAAAACTTTAAAAGCAGGAGCAGGAACGACGTCTTAGTTATTCACGGGTTGAAAGAGACAGACAATGAAAGTGCGACTGTGTTGGAACTGCTGGTTTTGGATACGTTCTTAAAACAGTACTTGGCATTGAGGTTAAGTCAGTGAAACGTATCAGTCAAGTTGGTAGAAAGACAGCAAGCCGAATTCGCGCCATTATAGTGAAATTTAATGACCCATATATAAAAAGACAGCCTTGCTGCATAATAGGTCCAAGTTAAAACGAACGGGTGATTTTTCTGTCAATTGTGATGTACGCAAAATTATATGGCAATCAAGCGTGGATAATCCTGCGAACGGCGAAACAGTGGCACTAGTTTTGATGAAGTGAAAGTGAGTGACGGTATGTTGCTTCGGACGAGAATGAAAATAATAAGGTGCTCTTAAAATCGGCTGATCGTAGAACAGGTATAAATGTGGCAGCAATATGCTCTCCCATTATGTAACCTAGAAGTTTCACACCTTTAACAATAATGTGTATTAGTGCCGTCAACATTGTAAACAAAATAAACTGGACAATTTACGGCTATTATACAGCCCTGACACCATTGTGATAAAATAAACCTGGTTCAATGTTTCCATGCATAATTTCTAGATCACCCTGCATCCTACTTTTTGCACCGGACAGATCGCGATGGCCGTAGGGGTGGAGTAGCACTGGCAGTTGAGCACAGTAAGTTGTTTTACAGAGAGCAGGGTATCGCTGATTAAGAAAGTATGTGGATTTAGATTTTAAAAATCACACAAATATACTAATCAGTAGTATCTACAGAAGGCATGGTGTGCCAGAAAATTATCTGTGTGAATTGCAGTATTTCCTACATCACAGGACCAATAACCGAACAAAGCTGGCCTTAACAGGCGATTTCAATGTTGCAGCTGTTGAGTGGGTGCTACTATGAGCTGGTAGTGCAAAGTGAGAAGTTGTCAATTGCTTGCGCTAAATGTGGGCAAAGGGAAACTTAAATTTCGGGGTGGGCCGACTTGAAATTTGCACGTGGGCCAACCTTTATTTAGAGGGGGGGGGGTTCAAATTGAAGCTTCAGGGTAGGGGGTGGCCCAACTTACATTTGGGAGGGGGCCAACGTAATATTTGGGGTTGGCACAACTATAATATGAGGTTGGGCCAACTGTAAATTTGGGAGTGAACCTACCTAAATTTGTTGGTGGGCAAACTTGAAATTTGGGGTTGGCACCACTGGCAACTGGCAGTATGGTTGGGCCAACTTGAAATTTAGGGTAGGGCTAACTTAAAATTTTGGGGTGGACCTACTCAAATTTGGAGGTGGTCCAGCTTGAAATTTCGGTGTGGGCCAAATTGAGATGTTGGTGTGGCCCAATATCCAATTGAATGCTGCTGGGAGTCCTTCCAGTTATGAACTCCTCGCGGGCAAGCGAGTGAGTTGAAACGCTTGGCGCTCTCCATTGTTTATTGGGCATTACCGATGCGCAGTTATAACACACAGCCAACACCTTGCGTGGACAAGGAACGCATGCATAAAAAAAAGCAGAAAGTTACCTATCAAGAAAGGGGTATGGCAAGGAGAGACAATCTACCCAATGCGATTTACCACATGCTTAGAAGAAGTATTCAAGCTCGTAGACTGGGAAGGCGTATAAGTAACGATCAACAGCGAATATCTCTGTAACTTTCTGTTTGCAGATGACATTGCACTATTTGACTACAATGGGGACGAATTGCAGCAAATGATTGACGACCTTAACTGAGAAAGTGTAAGAGGGCGCTTGAAAATTAATATGCAGAATATGAAAATAATTTTCAATAGCCTGGCAGGGGAAGAAGAACTCAGGATCGCTAGTAAGCCTCTAGAGTCTGTAAAGGAGTACTGTGAAGAAGATGCGCCTCCACCCAGTGGCATCGCCAATGCTCGGTGCGCGGCTCGCGCTGCTGATCGCTGGTGTCTTTGGAGACGGTGCCCCACGCTGCCTCGCCGTCCCTGGAACTTGTAGCATCTTTGAAGGACACCGCTAATAAACCTCTTCGCAATTGGTGGAGGTTGCGGGAATTCCCCCGTCGCTTGCACCCTGGCTTCGAATCCGAATGCTTCCGCCCATGATGACCGACAACACAGACCCGCCGGCGCCTTCGTGCCAGCCCGTCAATACAGCGAGGTTCTTAGGCAACGTGATCCGAAGGTCTTCAGCGGTACAGATGGCACCGACGTGCAGGACTGGTTTACGTCGTATGAACGGGTGAGCGCGCATAACAAGTGCGACGACGCCGCGAAGTTGACCAATGTCATATTTTATCTTACTGGCGTTGCCCAACTCTGGTTCCATAACCACGAAGTCAACATCTCGACATTTCGCCATTTGTGATCAGCTGCTCCACCGACGCAACTATGCTCCTGAAAACCGCAGATAGCTACTAGTCATTCCCCGCAATGTGGCCACGCCGGAGTATTTAAGACTTACGAACGTATTCGCCATCGCGACTACTGGAGGGGAATGTACACTTTTGTACGAAAATTTGTTCAGTGCTGCTCTGACTGTCAGCGTCACAAATTACCACCTTTACGCGCCTCTGGCGCCTTGCAGCCGCTTGGGTGCCCTGCCAAACCCATCGATCGCTTCGGCATTGACCTCTAGGGCCCACTTCCCATGACACCGGATGACAATCAGTGGATCATAGTTGATGTGGAGCATTTCAAGCGCTACGCCGAAAGTGCTGTTTTACCGAATGCTGCATCGTGGTCTTTCATCCTACATCGCTTCATCCTTCGACATGGCACACCTCGAGAGCTCCTCAGTGATAGAGGTAGCGCCTTCCTCTCCGAAGTCCTCGAAGCTCTTATATCGGAATGCCACATTATTCATCGAACGAGCACGGAATACCATCCGCAAACTAACTGGCTCGCAGAACGGTTTAACCGCACTCTCAGTGATGTGCTCGCGATGTACGTGGCATCTGATCATGGGAACTGGGACCACGTACTTGCTTTTGTAACGTTCGCATACAACACCACGATACAAGCGACTACGGATTTTCACCTTTCATCCTCTTATATGGACAGGAGCCTTTCCATACCATTGACACTCTCTTTCCATACCGTCCAGACGCTTCCGAGTGCCCACCTGTATAAGAAGCTGCCCGACAGGCCGAAAAGTGCGGCCAGCTCGCGGGCACCTTTACATCACAAGAACAACAGCGCCAAAAGGAAGGCCGCGCCGACTCATTTCCACATACCACGTATGCCCAGGGTCTCTTGTATGGCTGGCTGTTCCTTGCCAAACTCCTGGGCTTTTCTCGAAACTCGTTCCAAAGTACGAAGGGCCCTACAGCGTCTTGGAACTAACATCCCCTGCGAATTTTCTCCTCGAGCCACTTTCTCCTTCTGACGACATGCGCCGGCATGGACGTGGCCTCCTCCACGTGGCGCGTCACAAGCAAGCCCTACCATGACCCTCTGCCTCCAACCTCTTAGGTCGCCATAGGATAGCTCTTTTTCTGCGGGGGCGATTGCGAAAAAGAAGACGCGCCTCCTTCCAGCGGCATCACCAGCGCTCGGCCCACTCTGCTCGCGCTGCTGGTTGCTCAGGTCTTTGTAGAAGGTGCCCCATGCTGCCTCGCTGTTGCTTGAACTCGTAGTGTCCTTGAAGGACATCGCCAATAAACCTCTTCGCCGCACGTTTATCTAGGTCAATTACTCGTGACCCTGATCATGAGAAAGAAATTTACACAAGAATAAAATTGAGTTCGAGTGCATACGGCAGATATTACCAAATCCTAACTGGAAGCTTACCACTGTCGTTGAAAAGAAAAGTGTACAATCATTGCACTCTACCGGCACTAACACATAGGGGAGAAACTTGGAGGTTATCAAAGAAGCTCGAGCATAATTTCAGGACCGCACAAAGAGCAATGGACCGAAAATATTTCGCCTAACGTTAAACGACAGGAAGAAAGCGGTGTGGATCAGAGAACAAAGGGGATAGCCGATATTCTAATTGACCTTGAAGAAAAAAATAGACCTTGGTAGGCCATGTGATGCACAGGTTGGATAACCGGTGGAATATGAGAGTTACAGAATGGATACCAAGAGAAGGGAAGCACAATGGGGGGTGGTAGAAAACTATGTGGGGTGATTAAATTAGGAAATTTGCAGGCGGAAGTTTGGAATCAGCTAGAGCTAGTCAGGGGTAATGGGAGATCGCAGGGAGAGGCCTTCGTCCTGCAGTGGACATAAATACAGGCTGATGATTATTCTTTGCCATCGGAAAGCCATGGGTAGAGACGCATAAGCTAGGAAAAGCAAGTAAGCAAAATTAAGCAATAGCGAAGTAACAGCTGAACCATACAATACTTACATATTAGTGGAGAATTATCTGGATTTTTGTAGCTTTTTATACTGACTCTATTTCATTTTGCTTGCAAATGGATCATCGAGTAGATTGTCACAACTCGTACGTTTGAAAGAAAAATCCGAATTACTGGTCATTGAAAAGTACTTACCGCAGATGCCAGAAGTTAGCGCGAGAAACGAATCCCTTCTTGACCCACAGGCTGACATGTCGCAATTAGCCGCAAGCCGTCGATTTAGCTTTCCAGTGAGCTACGTAAGCACGTCCGACGGTTCGCATAAACGTTTTCACACTTTAAAGCAACAGCGGAAAACGTGACTTTTCGCGAAGCAGGCTACTGAAACAAAAATATACCCGCTGATACAGTGTGACCTTTCTGACGACCTCCGCGCACGTACGTATTCTACTTTGCAAATGTATAGCAGGCGGAGGGATCCCTTCGCCCATTCAAAATGCGACTTGGATCAATTCCTGTTAACGATCGAGCACTGACGCTGATCAAGGCCTTTCTGGGAATATTCATTTGCTTCCAAACAGAACCGGGCAGAGGCCGAGGCATGACATTTAGGCGGCACTTGGTTTAGCCCACAAGATCATAAATCTACTAGATAATGGAGAGACTGCCAAAATGTGATTGTTTCATTAAAATTCAGTGAGTTCACTCACCCACAAATGCTTCAAGTTTACCATCTGTTGGTTTTAAATATTAAGCTCCCTCTAACTACTTTTAAATCATAAAGCCGGTTTCACATACAAGCGAAAACGACGGCGATTCCTGCCGCCGCGGCGCAGAAACCTGTTTTGAGTTGCGACGGAGGCACTGGCGGCTGGAGGGGCGAGGTTCGAGCAAGTTGGAATTTCATCGTGGTGGCAGGGGCGGCAGCGCGGCAGCACCGCTTCCGAACCACAGACCCTCGCCATGTGATCAGTGGAAGGCTAGTGTGGGAAAGCCTGCGCATAAGCTTATCGCAGCGGTGGAAATTGCGCGGCGGCAATGCATTTGAAATGAAACCTCGCGAAAAGCTTCGCAGCGCCGCTCCATTCGCTCAATCGCTTGCATGTAAACAGGCGGAACGCTGCCTGTGTCTCACTAGTTTACTGTCGACATTGTGATGAGGTGCCATTGCACTCTAATACAACAAAGCTTTTCGTGGCTTGCAAGTACGAGTTAAAGCATGATAATGTGCATTATCATGCTTTAACTTGAACCCATTGTCCTCAACCACCAAGCCCTACATCTAAATTGCGAAACACTCCTATGTGACTTCTCAATAAAGGTTATTTCAATGTCTCATTTAGCGATCCCGCAGAACTGTAACATCTTACTATTATGTACTTCAATTTTAAAACAGGTTTCCTTGGAATCGTTTACGTTCGGAAAGGTTACTTGGGCATGTCAAACAAAACATTTTCATCCATATTTTCTTTATAAGATGATTATTCATTGATTACGATTATCCATCCACACAGGATGAAAGTAACCTTTGATAATTGTCGCCTACCACCAGCTTTTCTGCTTGCGTTAGCCATTTTTATTTAAAAACTTGCGTTTTGCATTATCACACGAAATTGTTCCGAACTGTATTCCGACACATGCGATCTCGTACCGTTATGTGCTTTAGGCAAATTACGCCCTTTTGATATGCAGTTTATGTCAAAATAGTTTCTTTTACCTTCCTTAACTTTATTCGCCTGTTTTTGCATGTAGTCTATTAATTAATTTTACACGCAATCAAGTATATACATCCCCCATAGCTGTGCTTAGTTCCGAGTATTGCAATAAAACGGCGGTCCTTTCATACTGCTATCCAATAGCATCTAAATTCTATGCATCATCTACCTCTTGGCAATTCTATCGCTAGTCAATGTAAATCGCGACAGAATAATTTTCTGGCCGAACCAATGTCACTATGAATATCGATATTGCTGTGATCTGCATCGAGTCAAAGTAGCGTCACATCGTATATTGCCAAATTAATCATTTCTGTGTCGCGTATTTGGTCAAATCTGTTACCGACATTCCCTTTACTTCTCTGTAGCTGAAAGTTCCTCGCTCAAAGCACGCTCTGGTCACATTCTGGCAATACTTGCGCGTAACAAGTGGCCTAAAGTGTCCATTATTGCGCATACCTAGGGTCACGCATGCCAATTTGCACATACCGAATGACCGAGGTTGTTTATTCTCGATCATACATCCATCGGCACATACACAGTGACTCAAATCGGCATCAAAGAGCTGCACTGAAAAGCAGAATATTCCCTTCGGCGCATACATAGGGGCACGCATCCAGTGACCCAAGTTACCGACCAATACTTTCATTGAAGAGCGGCAGGTACATATGTGCCGCAAGTTGGCGTCGTGGAGATTCATCGAAGCTTGGCACATACCCAGTGACCCAAGCTGGTGTGAAAGGATAACGGTTAGATCCGGACATACCCGAACAATGGATACCCGAAAGTCCCTGAAGGATCCTGAAAATGGTGATCAAGTAAAAGAACGACCACAGGACAAACACGGGCAAGCTCTTGCCTGTGTCCATCCTGTCGTTATTTTTTAACGTGATTGGCATTTTCGGGCAAGTTGATGTAGTTTTCGGTGTGTATGATACCTGTTTCACATACCCAGTGACCCAAGTTGTCTGCAAGCTTTGAACATTACATATGTGCAATCCCGCGCAGACCGCGTGGGCCACTGGTTATGTGCGCGAGTAGACATTCTGATACTGGCTACAGTCTCTGATTATAGAGAACTTGCGCTGCTGGCTGCGTGCCACTTAGTATGTGCCCATGCAGATGACGTCGGCACAGCGTACGTAATATTAGTACTAGCCAATTCTTGCCCAGCCCCTTCTCCCCCCAGAATGAAAGTGCGAAGGTAGTAGTATGTAGTATGTATCTAGTAGTATGTAGTAGTATGTAGGTAGTAGTATGTACGAGTATGTAGTCTTAAGGGGAGATGCTACTCGGAAAAACGTTTCTTTAAATATGTGTGGCAGCTGAATGAAACTTTCACCATTTACAGAGCTTGAGCTTCTCTTTTCAAATCTGCTTTTAGTAATTTGATAGCTTATTTTGTTATCGTTTTACACACCATGCATTTGTAAAAAAGCATGCATTCTTGAGCAAGCTTAGGTGGTAACAGGGAGTGCAGGAAAGCACTAAAATATAGCTGATATCGCTCCCAATGAATAGTAGGATTCAATAAAGCAAGAAAATGTAGTGTAGCATTTGTATTTCAGTCAACAAAAAAATTCATTGGTGAGTTTCAGTTTGACAATTTTAAACGAAGAAATTTTTGAAATTACCTCACTGAATATGCGTGTGGAAACACGTGAAAGTTATTTCTATGAATTCAGGAAATGTTACAGCATAAACATGCGGAATTTAGTTATGATAAGACTACATAAAGCACCCAACTTTAGGTGCACAAAATGAAGAACAGAGAAAAACACGCTTGAATGTTTAAAAAAAAGGTCGCGGCGCTAGACTTCGGCGCGGAAACAATTTTTTTTTTTCGTATTTTCAGCAAGAATGCGGCGCAGTCCGAATTCGGATCTGGGAAAAAAGGCTTAGAACTATTTCACCGCCGAAATCCAAGAGCAGGCCACGCCGTGGAGCGAAATGCCATTAGTACGAATTTCGAGTAAATTAGTACTTTCACGAGCCACCACGGATGCTTCTTGCATTTTGATTAGCTTCTAGACGATTCTCAGCTTTAATTTTTTACTACGTAACAGAGGAACACAGAACACAAGGGGAATAGAAAACACAACAAAACAAAAATTCAGTAGCCCCTTCCCTGTCGAGGAGAGGAGGGTAAGCGAAGCTTGTCGTGTGTTTTTCCGGTGTTCTTCCGAGCTCGCGCTGAAACCTGGCCATCGCACTGGCGAAGTTGGCGTCAGCGTTGTCGAGGCGTGCACCACCGTTGTCGGTTTGCTAGAGGCCTATACGACGGCGACGTTTGGCCTCAACATCGTGCTCTTTCAACTCGGGGTCCGCGGCTCTTGGCTGATTTTTCGCCTGGGCTTCGGAAGCCCTCACGCTAAAAACGGCACGTCAACGACGAGGCCTGTCCCGAGCGTGTTCATTCTGGATGTATTTCCATGAAATGCCTTCAACATTAAATCTATTCGTTACGTAAGATCATCAATGGCTCATACCCCCTTATGCAATGTCTCATACCCCCGTAAACGCGACCTCCCCATTCCGACGACAGAAGATAATTGAAAGTTTACACTGGAATGATTAGCGGCGACGCAGCCAGCCGTGGAAGAAGACGATGACGACGAACACGGGAGCAGTGGCGCGAGCGCGTACTGAGCACGAGCCACCTGTGCCAGTCTGAGAGCAGGTGGTTTTTTTAGCGTTACTACAGTGTACTACTGTAGCGTGACATTGCCGGCACAGGCTAGCGTATACAAGCTTCGTTTGAGGAACAGGAGGATCATCTTTATTGAAAACACCAGTCAATGAACCTCAGGAAAGAAATCCTTCTCCCCCGTCGGCCCTAGTCGTAGGCCGGAATACCTTGAGACACAGCAGCAGCAAGGGCTTGACCCATGATGCTCTGCTGGACGTTGGGGTCAGAGCTGCGGAGCAAAGCCTCCCAGGATTCTAGAGTGTGCGAGCTATCATACTTAAGACGGACATGTCCCCACCATGTGAACCAGATTTGCTGCCTCATCACAGAATTTGCACATTAAACTGAATACTCCTGGATGCCACTTGCTGTTGAGTACGGGGTTTAGAAAAAAAAACCCTGTCTGTAATTTAAAATCAATGTTTTGGAAGAAATCCAGGTTTTTTACCCTCTCATTCCCTTAAATATATTACAGTGATAGCGCCCCATCTGCAACAGCCACCTCCGCGTCTATCCATGACCAAGAACATTGGTTGGCCGTTTGTCAAACTACACCGCAATGCCCCAGCGTACCTGAATAAGCAACATTAAAAAACAATTCAAATTACCGCTCGAATTTCACCAACTTTCATTTAGCAACGTCAATAGGGCACGCCCTTGTAGTAACGTGCGTATTTAGGGTTCCACGCAACTTTCTTGCTGAGGTATAGCATTGTTCTAATCTTTAATAAATTCTGCTACAATGCAGCAAAAACAATACGTCGAAAGCCCAGACCACACGTACGCTTGCCGACGCGCGCAAACTGGTGAGTATGCGCCTTGCGCCTGCCACACCTCTCGAGGAATGGGGGTTTGCAGCCACAAGAGACGCGCGAGAGCGCGCGTCCAGTGGGCTCACTCATAGGCGCCTTTGAAGACGCCACTTCAGGTCTGTATTATTGACACTGTTTCGAAATGATTTCATATCTATAAATCTACATGTTATATTCTTAAAGCTCTTATATCAGCGCAAAATAATAAGAAAAGACACTTTCTTGCAATATATCAATCTGCCTAAGCAGAGTTGACTGTGCTGCGCCGTGGCTGCGCAGCCAGGCACGCCGACGCGAGGAAGAAATAACAGAGACAAGCTGCTCACCGGGATCGCACCGTGTTTCGACGCGTACGAGCCGTGCTACACCGTTCGCGCATGCGTGGGAGCGCGGAGGCATGCGTACCTGTGACCTGGGTTTAAGTGTCCTGAAAACGCATGTTATAGCGGACATGCCCTATCGTTGTTGCCAAGTGAGATTGGTCGAAATTCGGGCAACTTTTCGTGATAAAATTTTTTTTCGAAAATAGATAGACAAACAGATAGCTACATATAGCCAAATGGGACATTGCCTCGCATTCCTGGACTCGGCCGCTGCTTCACGTAAAGCCATTTCAACGAAGTCGCAGAAAGGAAACGAGGCATAGTAGGGTTTGCAACGCAGCTTCAACTATGGTATCGTGATTTTAGGATATACTTTGCCACGCTATTATTCCGATTTCTGGTTGGGAACGAGTTTGCCACTTCTCGTGTCTGCTAATGTGTTCATAATGTTTTCTTTCAGAGATGGCATGGGGATACAATACTCATTATAGTAATCTTTATAACATAAAACAGATAAGCGCCAATTGCGCCCCCATCTCAAGGAATAATGCCTGCTGCATTAACGTCGCCTATCATATTCAATGGATGAATACGCCACCAATAATTTTCGTCGCGTTTCAAGTTGACTTGTCATGTAATACCAATAGGCCCGCTCTCAGGTCTTCATTCACTGCTTACATTCCTATTGCATGGGGGCCCTGCTAATAGAATGCAAGTTGCTCTAAGTGGAAAATTGAGCCCGCTGAGTTTGCTCATATGAAGACTCCTTCAGTTTGTTAACTTGACTACGGCGTATTTTCTATCTTTGTAGGTAGAGGGCAAATAATTATTTTGAAACATATAACAGTGCTGTGCTATGCGCTTCATCAATTTCTTACCTTTGTAGCTATAAATTTGTTTTACGTCGGTTTCCAGGAATGGTCGATTACTGTATGTACTGAAGCCTTTACTGTTGTTAAGTTGTTTATTTGTTTAATATCAGCAATATCACCACCGTCTATTGGCACTCTCTGACAAGCATAACTGCCCTGCTTAACAATTGGCAACTCATTCTTTCTATTACTCGATCGTTGAAGTACATGTCATCTATGTGAATCTATTTATTTGTTTCTCGCATATGGTCAATATAAGGGGCCTTCGTTTTCACAATATAGAGAATCTTAAAAGATCGCCATTTGCAGATAGCGTAATTGCAGTCCTTGAGCTCCATACAATACTTGCTCGAATAATTTAGATGAATAATCATCAAATAAGAAAATTAAGTTTTAAACTATTTACTTCACGGCACACAATGCACTTTACGAATTGCAGCTGGTGAGTGTGCGAGGCCTATCTACTTGGGGCAAATGCTGAAGGTTGCACATATTTCGAGATATGCGCCATCAATCTTCCGCAAAAAATGCACCATTTTTCCACTTACTTTAAAAAAAATAAAACGTGGCTTTGTTCACAGAAGTACCAAAGTAACTGGAACGCCGATGTATTCTGTCACACATTTTGGGAATTAAAATGTTGAAACTAGTATCCTCCCAAAATTTCTTATATCAATCCCACTTGCTCATAGATGTACCATTCATTTTATGTAAACAAAATATAGGTCGAAAGATTCGTGTCGGTTTCCTTCTAACAATGCCTTTACAGCGAAACATCACGCAATAGTTAACGTTTATGATGCTCGGAAAGGTCATGACAGGATATATTTATGCCTTGTCCGAAAGTACACCGCAGATTTCACCAACCTCTGACGTTTATCGCGTGTGCAATAGTTGCCTGACGGCATTTACTTTTCGGCTTTCGAAATTAGTAATCGGTCCTCGGAGGTTCTGCAGACTGACATTCTGCACTACGATATTGTCCTGTCTTAACTTCTGTGCTCGGCAATTTTGAAATATTCAATTTCATTCACACTTGAAATATTCAATTTTGAATTTTGAAATTTTGAAATATTCAATTTCATTCAAACTGCAACGAAATATCACTTTCGGCAAGTCGGTTATATAAAAGTAGTCTACACTATTGAATCAGTCTTGTCAAAGCTGCAGGAGCGGTAAATGTGTATTTGTTTATTAGCAGTTAATAAAGCACCTAAGCAGATGACTTGTCCATCTGGTGTTAAACAACTACGACAAAACTCCTCACACGTCACGTCCCAGATTTGCCACTGCGTCACAGGCAGCCAAGGGTATCATCTATTTGCACAGATCATGCGAAGAAGCGACGCATCATCAGTCCTGCGGCAGTTTCACGGAGCGGTAAAAGCGGCATTTTTCAGTTTCGGTACCAAGACGTCTATTATTGCACGAACTGTTCGATAAACAAAAAAAAGTTAAAGGTAAAAAAATAGGTAAATAATAAAAAAGGTTAAAAAGTGAAAAGGAAACTTCTGCAGTAAAATTTCGCAAGGAGGCCGCTATATATGTATATACTTCCTGAAACTAGATCTTTGGCGGGATCCTAAATTTCGTTGAAGTGGACCTTTAAATGCCACTCGATCAACGTGTTGCGCGTTTGGCGTGACATCACAGCGGAGGATCGGATACACGGACAGCAGCATAATTGTGGTTCTCCATTCCTTCTTTACTTATCCTCTGATTGGCTGTATTAGAACGTCAGCGTGCCAGAACGGCAGGAACTGTAGTGCATGACACTTCGTAGCTAAATAAAGCCGGGAAGTGTAAGTTCACCAATTCGTCGGCATTGTCGTTAATCTGTTTTAAGACAACTCTTCATAGAAAAAATAAGATACAGCTGTACTCGTCCCATGATAAACCACGACAATTTAAGTTGTATTGAAGCAATGTAAGGACACATCGCTCGGGACTGAGGGTGATGAGTTAATTGTAGGAGTCATTAGGGAGGTAGTGGCCGAATACTGCGACAGGGAGGAAATTCCTGTTCTGATGAGGGAGTGACTTTGTTGTAGCTTAGTTAGCCTTCATAATTTGTTTGCACCTGAACTAGTATAGCCCCACTAGCTCTCGGCGATATTTTTTCTTGCCAGTGTCAAGTGCCTATCTATGCCTGAATATGTACAGGACTGGAGGAGGATTCGAACTTACGACCTACAGATTAGAGGTCCGGTGTTCTACCTCTGCTCCACACCATCACCTGAGCATCTGACCAAGGCGGCGGTCAGACCTGCGACGCGGCAAAGGGTGCTAAGAGTCTCTGGGTCCGAACAGACCGCCACTGTAAATTGAACTTGGCAACGCTCAACACGGGCAGCCTCTCGAGTGAGGCTATCTTAGCAGGGTTGTTTGAGGGATTATGAGGAGTTGACTGGGATATTATTCCGCTTAGTGAGGTAAGGACAACAGGTGAGGCTTATACAGTGTTGACTAATGGTAACGTCCTCTGCTACAAAGGTCTTCCAGATAAGAGAGAATGCGGGGTAGGATTTCTAATTCATAAGGAGAAAGCGGCAAACATTGATGAATTTTATAGCATTAATGAAAGGTAGCAGTCGTCATTAACAAACTGAATAGAAGCTATAGAATCAAGGTAGTACAAGCCTACGCCCTTAGCTCCAGTCAAGATGATGAAGAAATGCGACAGCTTTATGTAGATGTTGAGTTAGCAATGAGAAAGGTGCAAACTCAGTATACTGTAGTCATGGGCGACTTCAATGCAAAAGTGGAGAAAACATAGGCTGGTGAGCAAGTACTTGGCAACTACAGCATCGATTCTGAGAACACTAGATGAGATATGTTGGTAGAATTTGCGGAAACGAATAGGCTCCGAATAATGAATACCTTCTGCAGGAAGTGTAACAACAGGAAGTGGACCTACAAAAGCCCTAATGGAGTAACATGGAATGAAATAGATTTCATACTATCTGCCGGTCCCAGCAGAGCGCAGGATGTAGGAATGTTACGTAGGGTAAAGTGCAGTGCCCATAGAATAGTGAGGTTTAGGATTTCGCTCAATTTGAAGAGAGAAAGAGTGAAATGAATCAAAAATACATAGGCGAATCTAGACGCAGTAAGGGCAAAAGAAGTCAAATTCAGGCTGGTGCTCGGACACAAGTATGCAGCTTTACAACAGGAAGATGAAGAAAGCATTATTGGGCCTTACGTAATGACCGAATTGAGTGAATCAAGTCGAACTGTGAATCTGCGTAGCACCTCGAGCAACATTTCGACACGGATCTTAGCTGGCAGCCGAGATCACAAGAGCCGCAGATTCCACCGATGTATATACTGGCATATACCCTGAGTCAGCCCACATTGTCACATTCAATGAAGACTGAACAAGTTACTTTATTCTGAAGAATAGGAAATATCTGGGCAACCCCTGTCACCCTATATGCTTGAATCGTTCTGGTCAGAATTGGTGACCGTTATTACTATAAAGGACCAAGAATGAAAGTTTTATACTCAAGAAGTTGGATATAAATTGCTGAGCTCTCAAAGTTGATAAAGAAGAGAAGAGTAGGGGATATTTGTACATAAGATCGGAAAGGTTGAGAAGGCAGAAAATTGGGACAGCATAAAATCTGTGCGAAGAAAACTTGACATCGGAAAGAGTAAGATGTATACAGTGAAAGATAAGCACGGTAATGTCAATGACAATTTCCATGATACAGTAAAGCCAGCAGAAGAATTCTATATTGAACTGTTTAGCCCCCAGTGCAGCCACGCGAGCTTGTTTCGAAGTGGTGACGAACAGGATACAGAAGTTCCCTGTGTAACTAACGATGAGGTTAGAAGGATATTGGAAGACATTTCCCGGGGAATAACGGCAGAAGGTGGAATAAAAGTGGATTTAATAAACAATAGAAATGATAATATACTTGAAAAGCTTGTGACATTTATACGCAATGCCTCACGACTTCAAGTGCACCAGAGAGCTGGAAGAATGCCAGCATTATACTAATTCATAAGACGGGAGATGTTAAAGAATTGAGGATATGTAGGCGCATTAGCTTGCTTTCAGTATTGTATAAAATATTCATCAAGAAATTTGCAATGGAATCAGGGCTACACTTTAGTTCATTCAACCAAGAAAACAGGCTGGCTTCAGGAAGAGATATTCTGCAATGGATCATGTCCATGTCATCAATCAGAGGATTGTGATATCTACGCAGTACAGCCGACCTGCCTATATGGCTTTCGAAGATTATGAAAAGGCATTTCATTCACTAGAGATACCAGCAGCCACGGGATCATTAAAGGAGTAATGTAAGCATGCGCAAATACATTCGCTAAGATCTACAAAGACCACGGACCTACTTTATTCCTCCACAAGAAAAGCTGGAACATACCGCTCAAGAAAGGCTTCAGCCAAAGGCACAATCCCTCGAATTCTGTTTAACTGTATACTAGAGGATCTTGAGTGAGTGTCTACGATTATTATCTGAGCAGCCTACAGTTTGCACATGCCATTGTCCTGTTCAGGAATGCTTGGCTTGACTTGGAACAAATGATATAGAACCTCAGCCGACAATCTGTAAGGGTAGGGTTGAAGATTATTATGCACAAGGCAAATGTAATGTTCAATTGTCTGGCAACTGAACAATAAATTCATGATTGAGAGTCAGTCTCTAAAATCTGTGCGAGAGGGCGGTTATATAGGTCAATTAATGACTGGTAAACCAGATCATGAGAAAAACAATTGCAGAAGAATAAAAGTTGGTTGCAGCACATGCGGCAGGCATTACAAAAACATATCCGCTAGGTTCCGATATCTCTGAAGAAAAAAGTGTGCAATGATTGCATTGTGCCCGTATAGAAGCTCCGCGGCTAACAAAGAAACATGAGAAAATATTTGTGGCCGCGCAACGGCCGATGGAATGAAAAGCGCTAGGTGTAACCTTAAAAGACAGAAAGACAGGACAGTGTTTCAGGGAGCTAACATGGAGTAATTGATAATCTAGGTTTTATTAACAGGAAAAAATGGCACTGGATCATGAAATGGAAGGCATTGGGCAGATAACTCTTGGAATTTTAGAGCTACAGAAAGGGGCCAAAGGAAGAGAAGTTGAAGCCAGCAGATAATTTGGTGGCATGATCAAATATGAAAGCTTTAGGGCATTTAATGGAATCAGCTGGAGCGAGTCTCGGGTAATAAGAGTATAGACATTTGGGCTTGTTGATATGTAACGTGTTTGCAGATTTTCTTGTAGCGCAAAAAATGCACAGACGTAGAAGAAGAACAAAGACGCCCACTGGCTGTTGGAAGCTTGTGCCTGGATGTGTCTTCGTTCTTCTTTTACGTCCCTGAATTTCTGCGCTGGAAGAAAATCGGTAATTAGAGATCGCTGGGAGATGCATTTGTCCTGCAGTAAAAATAAATCGATAATGATGATGACGATGGTCATTCCTTTTTTTCAGTTCAGATTTCGTTTGGCTTGCGGCACGTTCCCACAATGACCCATCGGTTTCTGATTAATTTCCGTCCAAACTACTGGTTCGAGTATGGTTTGCGGTTAAGTAAGGATCAGCGTAACCATATTTCTTTTGGCGCTTGTCGCACAACTTAGACTGAAAAGTGGCAAAGTTCTCGCTCCCTAAAATAACCGCGAAAACTTTAGTGTATATTCTAAATAAAGCAGGCATTTTGAAAAACTGTACCATATGCTATCGTGGAGTGAATCATTTAGCGAAGTGCTCCGCATTTGTGTAGTGTCCATGCATCTGAAGAATAGACAGTAAACGTTATATTTTTTTACTCCGCCACTCTATATAACGCATGAGAGAAGTTGAAATTTCGCTTTTAGCTTGAGCCTGCAATTTAACAAATCCAGAATGACGAAAAAAACAAGAATCTGATTGTCCTATCACAAAAATAAATGCATTTGGCCTATAAAATCACGGAAAATTTTGTAGTTCTCGGCGTTCCTGAAAGGAGAACATTATTCTTTGACATGTGCTTGGTTGTATGTTGCATCACGTCGATGACAACTGCGTGATCGTTTTGTAGGTCAAGGAGTATCCCGCACGCTCGTCTACTGTTCCGGACGCTCCATGTGCTCCGGACCAGCCATGGTAGGTCAAATACTACACTTCTTCCTCTTGATCCACCTGAAACCTTCATGCGGTACCGATTTGTCCGAAAGCCGCGAGAAACAAGAGCGGCGTGCTCAGATTGACGTGAACGAGCTCAGCCACTCTTTAGGCTTTTGTAGAGTTGAGCTGTCTTATTAAGCACCTGCTGCGTCCTATATCTCACCACACATATTGAAATAAATTTTGATGTAAGGCTTGCAACCACTCGTCAAATCAAAGGTATTTAGTCATTCTGCACAATATGTAGCTTTATCACACATTGAAAGCGGTGTTGTACAAAAGGGAAAAGAAAACATGCTATGGTTAGCATGTCATGCCTGTGAAGATCAAAATGATGTGCATGAAGCACAAGGACGTTGTGAGCACCAGATATGTTAAGAAAACCACAGCTTCATCATGATCACAGAGCCCATGCACCCTACAGCAAAATCGACCACCTAAATGTAGTGTTTGAATGATACCATGTTTCCTAAAATGACATTTTATTGCGATAGCAATTATTTGGACACTACAAAGCAGATTTCTGCCGTCGCCGTCGCCGTGAGGTTCCGTATGACGTCAATGGAGATGAAATCGTCGCCGCGATGATAAGTGGTTCTTGAGGGAAAGGGAAAGGTTGGCGCTATCTTCTGCAGCCCTTGAGGGAGCACGGCTCAGCGCGCCGAACGCTGTATGTGCGAGTGAAAGGGCGCGAGGGACGCGCGCTTTCACGGGGAGTGAACGCATGGCGGAGAACAAACGCGCGTTCTGCGCCGTGCTCTCTTAAGGGCTGCAGAAGTAGGCGTCTCTTTCCTCCTTTACAATCACCATATATATGTAGAGCAAACGTGCCTTCTTCCGACGAGCGAAAGGCCTTGGGGGGGAGGGGGAGGGAAGGGAGGCGACGTTTAGCTGCGGCACCAAGTGGCTATTTGTATCAGAGGCTCCGGCAACCGTCACCAACGCCGCGCGCATTTTGTGCGAACGCGGGCAAAACGCCGACAGCGTCGACATCAGTTCTGCGTGTTGCCGGTGCTGCTGCATGTCGAAGTTTATACAGCTGCTAAAGCTACTATCATTACTCCGTATAGCTCTCTACAAATTTGCTATCGCAATTGATGCTTCGCCTTTCAGGTTAAACTGCGAGAACTTTTTTGAGTAACTTTCATATCTACCAAGTCGATAAAATGTCGCTAATTGCTTTTCATGTCGCTAAAATGTCGCCAATCGCTACAAAGACAAGAAAGTCGCTATATCTAGCGATAAAATCGCTAAAATGGGAACACTGCTACTGATTCGCTTCGACACGCAGTACATATCAACACTCTAAAAACTAGGGAGAGTATCGCAGGAGTGAAGGGGCCGATTTACTCTTCAAGGCATTGTTTTACTCCCGCAAAATGTCGGGAGAGTGAAATGCATTGTTCACTCTATCCGCATCGAGAGAGTGAAATGTTATTTCTACTCCGCCCATCTGAGAGAGAGTAGAATGCCCGTTCCACTCTCGCGGCAACAGAGAGCAAAACGTAGCATATACTGCTGCTTAAACTGCATGAGGCTGGTCAGGAACATGGCGATGTATCGCTCACGCAGGCAGAGCAAAGAGCGCATCGTTTTTCTTGTAAGAGAAGAGGCATCCAGCGCGCAAACTGGTGCGGAGATCAGCGCACTACTTTTTGTTTCGGAGCCGCCCTACCGCGCGCCCGCACAACATCGCGGAACAGCACAGCGCCGGAGAAAGGCGATCCGTTCAGCGGGCAGGCCCCCCCCGGGCGGCGGGCGCAACTCTACAATTGCTAGTAGGTACAGCGTTTGACCACTGGCGCCACGCTGCGCCGCTCGCGCGTACCGCGTTTCTAGGTGGTTTCTGTCGCCGAGGGCGCTCGAACGCAATCATATGGTTCGCATGAATGCAACCCTTGAAAGCGTGGCCACCTTTCTATGACTATGCACAATTAGTGAATGTTTTATTGGATGACATGTTAATGTATTAAATACCACGAAAGAAAAAAAAGTGGCTGTATGGCTGAGTGGCTACGGCGCTCGCTTTGAGATCATGCGTACGCTGGTTCAAATCCCGCTTGCGCTAGAATTTTTTTTCTTAATATCACGCTTTTCTTTTTTTTTTTGCCAGCGTGGTCGTTTGATCCCCGGTGCCACGGCGGCAGCCGTGGTGCCGGGCGCCGACGCGAAGCGGCGGTCGTTGGGGTGTTGCGGAGCGCAGCGTAGCAACACCCCAAATAAAAAATACTGCTCCAGTCAGGTAGACTGCTCCCTCCCTGATAGTGAGATTATATTTGGATCATCAAAACAGTGATGCGTTTATAATACCACCGATCCCAACAGCAGGCTAGTCACCACCAGCCCAGCGTTTTCTCCGTCAACGCCTCCTCCGTTCCAACGGCGGCGGCTAGAAACATGGTACGCGCGAGCGGCGCAGCGTGGCGCCAGCGGTCAAACGCTGTACCTACTAGCAATTGTAAATACGCGGCCCGGGCAGGCGGCGCGCGCCAAGGCCATCCAAGAAAACTCTTGTGTCAACCACGTTTTACCGCGGCGAATAGAGGACAGTCGTTCATCGTTCGTTGGATTGAACAACAAATACTCCATGGTAAGTGATTTCTAACTTACGTGACACATTCTGCGTATATGACATGCTATCGCCAGGCAGTGATCGCGAAGTTAAGCCTGTTAAGCCGCCGCGATTGCCAATGGACTAGGTATGCGTGCTGCCTCATTCGATGTCAATAGAAAAAGCCAGTCGTCACGATGACTGCATGTGATTTTATCACTTGCCGCAATCCGTAAGAGCTTTCAAAATCGCAAACGCTCGGTGAAGCACGGCGTGTTCAATAGTAAGTGAGGCGCGGCGTCGCATAAAAAACCAGCCCATGATTCCGTGCCAATGCCGAGCGTGCTTAGCGTGTGTTTTATGTGTTTGAACTTATTCATTTTCGCAGTCTACGGTTTGCGGAGCGCTGTTTTACTAAGGAGTTACATAACAAAACGCGTCAGCTTGTTGGCGGCATGCTTTCGTTATATTAAGGCGCGAGCTTGACAGTGTGTTTCGCCCATGGGTAATCTGCGGCCAGTGAAGTTACGTGCAGCGCTAGCGCCTGTTAGAAAGTTGCCGCAGGCATACAGCTGCACGCTGCGTGAGGTCAGTTTGGCGCGAATGTTAAACTGCCTGAATTCGCATTGGGAATTGTTGTTTTGGGCTGAATTAATAAGACATATTTTTTTGTCAATGTATGAAATTGGTGTGAATTTATGTCTGATCTTGTGTCTCGTGTTGCGGTTTCCGAGCACAGTGGGTATGTGAACAGGCGCGTTGTGTATGGACTCGGTGACTGGTCAAGCGGCGAGTTATGCACTGGAATCGACTACAATGGCTACTGTTGTAGGATTACAGTGGCAGGGACGTTCTACATTATTGCTATTGGCTCGGTCTCCACGTTTATTGTTTTCGATATGCCTGTGCATTTGCTAGTATGAGTTGGCACTTAAAAATTATGCTGTATGAACGGCTAAATCAACCTTCCTCTGTGGGATCCAAGCGTAAGCTGTGCATTTTGCTATTGCAGGGCAGATTCAAATGTATTTACCATCTTGTTATTTTTCGTGGAGAAATGAAGTATCAAAGTAAAATTTTACCTTGCAGTTTACCAGTCGTTTGTCATGCACAAATTATAAGTTGGTCTAATAAACTAATAGCGTTGGTCTAACTGAAGCTTTTACATGCCTTCAAGAACGTAAAATGCTAGATTTCAAACTGCAGCAAGAGTAGAGTCCGTCAAAAATGAACCCCACTGCGTACCTCATAAATGGAAATAAGTTAATGCTTTTAAAAAGCTCAGATGCAGGCCACGGTGAATTGTTTCTTGTCATTCTTGAAATGTGGGTAAGCTTGCCATAACAGGCCTTGCTATAATCACACCCAGTAATATCCATTGAACTAGATGATCATATTGCCATGCCTACTGCAAATATGATCCTCAAATTATGGCTTGAGCAGTGTCATAACAAGAGGGGGGGGGGCACAGTGGGCACGTGCCTAGGATGTGTCACAAGCGGTGTTTGTGACACATCTGAATTCGTCATACAGCTTTGCACTCTTTGCTTTTTGGTAGGTTACATAAGAACTACATCCTTCACTGTTCAGTTAAATGATTGCAGATTTGAGCACTTCATATTGTAATCGACTTCAAGTGCAGCATAAGCAAAGCGTACAGAATTCGGTATCAAGTTTCAAGGGTTTCTTTAAAGGTGGTTTACCTCCTTTTCATGTCATGTCCCCTCATTCTTCTAGCACCACATTTGCGTTATTGTTGGCCACTTGTGTATGCCGAGTGTAGTCTTTATACTTTTCTTAACTCCACTTGCTATGTTCCCTTTGCTTTGGAGGCTGATTTGTTTTGTTTTAGATAAGCCAAAGAGCCCAAACTCTCTTCAGAAATTATATTTGTTCATAACGTCAGAAATGAGATGCAGACAATACCACCACTGCTCTCTCCCCTGCGTTTACGAAGTGAGCCAACAATAACCAATATTTTATTTTTCAAAATTTTTGTAATACTGGTGCTAGATGTGATGATTATGGACGTTCGTCACTTGTTTGTGTGTCTTGAGACGAGAAAAACGCACAAGAAACGCTAGTAGGCAAAAAAAATGTTTTTCTTTCAAACACACGATGGGCAAGGAAAGGAAATGAAAAGAAAACAAAACAATGTCACAGCGGATTTTCACGCGCACACCGATGTACGTGACGCTCAGTCCTACACCACCGTTCGGCGCGTCAAGAGTTCCGAAAAAACCATCTCACGGTTTCGGTCGTGACGATCGACTCGCTTGTCGTTGCCGCGGTACGGTCGTCGAGGCGAGCCGAGGCAGAGGTGGCACGGTTGCTGCTGCTGGAACCGCCGCCGGCACACGGCTGCGCTACCGTGTGCGGCGCCTGGCTAAGTTGAGGACACCACTGCGTTGTCCGTCCGCAACTCACGAGGACCGCGACCCAGGGTCGGACCACGCGGACAGCACCTCGGTAGGCCTCGACCAAGAACAGCCCTCAGCAACTGCGCCCTGGCAGGAGCCGCTCAGCAGGCCTCGTCCTTGGTCCCGGAACAGGCCTCCGCATCTGGCCTGGGTAGGCACGCCTTGGTCACTCGGACGCAGCAGGAACCACGGCCCGAGCTCTTCTTCCCGAGCGTCGCACCCGATCTGATGCCACCGTGGCTTCGCCGCTCCAGCTCCTCCGCACGTTCCCCACGTAGCACTTCTTTTTCGTCGTTTTCTGTTCTTTTTTCTTCCAGCTCCCGTGCCACCTGCCCTCAGCTCGTCTTCTTCACTTCGGTAGGCACTTCTACTGAGTCCACATGTTTCGGAGTACACGTAAAAAAAATATATAAAAAAACATATTGTGTCCTTTCCCCACAATATCCCCCCGCTCAAGAAAGTTGTTATAAAAAAAAACAACTTCTAGAAAAAAAAATACATAAATGAGTTCATTTATAAACGATGAACCGAAAAGGATGAGAAGTCCAGAAGTCAAACGCGGCTGAGGTAGTCGGCACCTATGTTTTCGGCGCCCTTAATGTATTCCACCACGAAGTCGTATTCCGTTAGCAAGAGACTCCAGCGGAGCACTCGGCTATTCATATGTTTGGCAGAGTTTATGTAAGCGAGAGGCTGGTGGTCCGTTTGCAGCACGAAACGTTTGCCGAAGAGGTACACATGAAACTTTTGAATAGCCCACACAAGTGCCAGGGCTTCTCTCTCGATGGTTGAGTAGCGGGTTTCTCGTGCGAGGAGTTTACGGCTGGCATACGCTACTGGATGTAGCACCCCGTCGTGACCCTGCAGTAAAACGGCGCCAACACTGGACGAAGATGCGTCCGTGCGCAATATGAAGGGCTCTTGTAACTCCGGTGATCGTAAAACCGGACTAGACGATAGCAGGCGTCGCAACGTTTCAAAAGCTTGTTGATGGCATTCTTCCCAGATGACCTTATTCGGACCTCGCTTCTTGGTGAGTTCTGTTAGAGGTGCTGCCACAGCAGAATAGTTTGGGATGAAATCTCTGTAATAACCCGTTAAGCCAAGAAAGGAGCGAACTTCTTTCTTCGTCTGCGGTCGCTTTGCAGCCTGAATCTTCTCTAAGGTCTCCATCTGTGGCCGGAGAAGATTGTTCCCGACGATATGTCCTAAGAACTTTACCGAAGCAAAGGCAACCTCACTTTTTGAGGGCTTTATGGTCAAATGAGCTGCACGAACACGTTTCAGGAACTTGGTGAGAGTGGTAATGTGCTCGTCCCAGGTTTGTGTGGCTATTAGCACATCGTCAAAATAGTGATATATGTTCGGTATTCCTTCTACCACTCGTCTCATGAGTCGAGTGAACACCGCAGGTGCGGTCTTGATGCCGAAAGGCATAAATCTGAATTGGTACAGCCCAGAAGAAGCTTGAAACGCAGTGAGGGGCTTCGATGCTTTGTGCATAGGCACCTGCCAATACCCTTTTGTGAAATCGAACTTCGAAAAGTATTGGCTTTGACCCAGTTTGGCAAACATCATGTCCACCCGAGGTATGGGTTCGTTGTCCGTAACCACAACTCGATTCAGCTGTCTGAAGTCAATGCAAAGCCGCATGCTCCCGTCTTTTTTCTTCACCACGACGATAGGTGCTTGATAAGGAGAGTCGGAGGGTTCAATTATACCTTGCTTTAGCATGTCCTGGACTTCCTGTTCTACAGCTGCTTGGATGGCAAATGGTATAGGGTACGGACGTACATTTACCGGCGTTTCTGTTGTGAGGCGTAACTTGCACTTGACAACGTTTGTCTTGCCCGGCACATCTGAAAACACATCTTGAAACTCTTTCAGGAGATCATCAATCTGGACTGTCTGCTCGTTACTCAAGTCAGTTGCTACTAACACATTCTTGTATGTTTCCCGTTGGTGTAGTGCAACAAAAGGCATTTCTTGCTCTTCTGTGTTGTCCGTCTGCACAGTAACTGCGGCGTGTTGCAGGACGTCAGCCGTGGACTCCCTTTCCTCGTATTTCTTTAGGAGGTTGATATGAAATAGGCTCATTCGACCTCCGAGGTCTACCAAATAGTCATATTCATTACGTTTTTCGACGACTGTGAAAGGCCCCTTCCATGTCAGAATCAGCTTGTTCCTATCTGATGGTAGGAGCAGCAATACCTTGTCACCTGGCGATAGCTGTCGAACTCTCGTTTTTTTATCGTAATACTTCTTTTGTATGACTTCGGCCTTCTGTAGTTCTTCATGGGCTACCTTGCAGGTGTTTTGCAGGCGCTCCTGGAGCTCTACAACGTATCCATAAGTTGTCTTCGTTTCCGCATCAACGTTATCGCCTGTCCACAGTTCTTTCAGAATGGACATCGGTCCCCGGACGAATCGACCGTAAAGTAGGTCGAATGGCGAGAATCCAAGGCTTGCTTGGGGAACTTCACGGTATGCGAAAAGCAAGGGAGCCAGGTATCTATCCCATTGTTTAGGGCATTCTTGGCACATGCGGCGGACCATTTGTTTGAGAGTTCCATTGAACCTTTCCACCAGTCCGTTTGCCATGGGATGATAGGGAGTTGTAGGAAGTTGACGAAATGACAGTAGTCGCCCGAGTTCTTGCATAAGGTTGGATGTGAACGACTTTCCACGGTCGCTCACTATTTCTCGTGGGACTCCAACCCGGGAAAACATTTCTAACAGTGCTTCTGCTATCCGCTCGGTCTCAATGCTCGGCAGTGCTACCGCGTCCGGATAACGCGTAGCAAAGTCCACCATCGTTAGCACGTATCTGTTTCCCTTAGCTGAAGTTGGGGACAGGGGGCCAATAATGTCGACGGCGACCCGTTGAAATGGTGTGTCGATGATGGGCATATTCCCCAAAGGGATTCGACCAACGAGGTGTTTTGGTACTGTCCTTTGACATATGTCACACGACTTTACAAAACGTGTGACATCCGCCTGTACACCAGGCCAATAAAATTCTTCAAGGACACGGTCTGTAGTCCTTCTTTGCCCCTGATGACCAGACAGAAGACCTTCATGGGCCATTTTCATCACTGTGTTCCGAAGATCCCTGGGGACCACAAGTTGCTCCAAGTCTCGCCGTTCTACAGTGTGGTATCGCCGGAAGAGAACATCACGTATCAGCACAAACTCTATGACTGCTGATTTCTTGGATGTGGTTTTCTTCCCCAACGCTGCGAAACAAGTGTCTAGCGTGGGATCGGTGATCTGTAATTTCCGCAGCTCTTTCGGGCTGATGTCCAATGGGTTAATCCATGGAACTGACAGTTCTCTTTGTTGCTTGTCTTCTTTTCCTACAGCGGCTGACACATTCTCTTTCCGTCCTCTATTCGGTGAAATTATGCGTTCACTTATGTCCTGATGGGTAACCTGATCCGTGCGGATCAGTGCGGACGGAGGTCGCTCTTCCGGCTTCGGGATATGGGGTGTATCTGAAAGTACTCCGGTAACGTTGCCTAGCACAACTTCATATAAAGGGTTCTCCATGCAAACAGCAAGAACCTGTGCCTTGAAAAACTGAGAATCAATACACACTTCTGCTTCTGGTAAACTCTTCGTAGACTGATCCAATAAGCGGATAGTGCGGATGCTACCAGTTAGTTTGGAGTCGGGGACCAACGACCGTTTCACCACAACTGTATTGCATCCGGTATCCCGTAATATGGTGACTAATTTTCCTTCCAGGTAGCCCTTTGCTGTCGGCATTTGCTTCGATCCGCCATCACAAGTCGGATTGCTTTGTGTACAGTCGCAAATGTCATGACTCTGGGTTACCCTTTTCTTATCATGTCCCGGTTCCACTAACTCTTCATGCTGCGCTTTCTCGGATCCTAAGAGAGAGCATGATGCTTCTCCTCGTTTTCCAGAGTCAGAGGGGCAACTATCAGATCTGTGTCCTGTCTTCTTGCACGTCCAGCACTGTGGCGACTTCGGTGCTCGGGATTTTGTCCAGCAATCCGCAGCTCTGTGGCCCTGCCTGTTGCACAGAAAGCAAAGCAGTTTTCCTTTGCTTTCGTTTGTAGTGCCCACTTTACCAGTGACCATAGACTTCCCTTTTTCTTCTTTACCCTTAGCGAGATTCACGATTCCCTGGGCTTCCAAGTACTGGTCTGCCGTCGTTGCCAGCATGTCCAGATTACGACATCCTCTTTCCTTCAGAAAGATAGCCAACTTCTCGTCGCACCGTCTTATAAACTGTTCCGACACCATCTTGTCTCGTAGAGCTTCATAACTCTTCGACGTCTTCGCTAGCTCTTGCCAATGGTCGAAGTATCCCAAGAGGCGCCCTGCGAACTGTGGTCCTGTCTCAGCATTTTCGGGCCGGGCATCTCGAAACTTCACGCGGTATCCCTCTTCTGTGTAACGGAACCGCTGTAACAGCGTCTGCTTCAGCTTTGCGTAGTCCGTAGAGTCTTCAGCAGACATGCGTCCTACCACCGTTAATGCGTCTCCCGTGAGACACAAACTTAGCGACAAGGCCCACTTGTCTGTTGGCCAGCCTTGGCGTGTGGCCACCCTCTCAAACCTCTGTATGTAGGCATCCAATTCATCTCTACCCTCATTATACGGCGGAATCATCTTGTGCGGGCTGCGAAAACTCGGACCACCACCTGTGCCATCGCCTACCGAACTCGTATTCGGACGCTGCGCCTCTGCAGCTCGACGTCGCTCCTCAAGGAGGGCTCGTTCAGCCTCCATGCGAGCTAGCTCCCGCTCATGATCTGCCTGTGCTGCTATGCGCGCCTCTTCTCGTTCTTTGGCTCTTTGGTCCCTCATTTCCTTCTGCTCAGCGCTTACCCATGCCACTAACGCCTCTCCACTCAGCCCCATCTCCTTCCCTAGCTCCACTAGCGTTCTCTTCTCGTCCATTCTCGTCTACTGCACACAAACAACGTGAGGCTCTAAGATAGAATGAGAGCTTCGTCCTGTTCGCGGACGCCAGAAATTGTGATGATTATGGACGTTCGTCACTTGTTTGTGTGTCTTGTGACGAGAAAAATGCACAAGAAACGCTAGTAGGCAAAAAAAATGTTTTTCTTTCAAACACACGATGGGCAAGGAAAGGAAATGAAAAGAAAACAAAACAATGTCACAGCGGATTTTCACGCGCACACCGATGTACGTGACGCTCAGTCCTACACCACCGTTCGGCGCGTCAAGAGTTCCGAAAAAACCATCTCACGGTTTCGGTCGTGACGATCGACTCGCTTGTCGTTGCCGCGGTACGGTCGTCGAGGCGAGCGGAGGCAGAGGTGGCACGGTTGCTGCTGCTGGAACCGCCGCCGGCACACGGCTGCGCTACCGTGTGCGGCGCCTGGCTAAGTTGAGGACACCACTGCGTTGTCCGTCCGCAACTCACGAGGACCGCGACCCAGGGTCGGACCACGCGGACAGCACCTCGGTAGGCCTCGACCAAGAACAGCCCTCAGCAACTGCGCCCTGGCAGGAGCCGCTCAGCAGGCCTCGTCCTTGGTCCCGGAACAGGCCTCCGCATCTGGCCTGGGTAGGCACGCCTTGGTCACTCGGACGCAGCAGGAACCACGGCCCGAGCTCTTCTTCCCGAGCGTCGCACCCGATCTGCTGCCACCGTGGCTTCGCCGCTCCAGCTCCTCCGCACGTTCCCCACGTAGCACTTCTTTTTCGTCGTTTTCTGTTCTTTTTTCTTCCAGCTCCCGTGCCACCTGCCCTCAGCTCGTCTTCTTCACTTCGGTAGGCACTTCTACTGAGTCCACATGTTTCGGAGTACACGTAAAAAAATATATTAAAAAAATATTGTGTCCTTTCCCCACACTAGACTGAGGCCTAACGGCCAGTTTTCCTTTTTCTTTCCTGAAGTAAAAAAAAATGAAATTGGTTTGGAAGTTGACTATTACACTGATTTACATGTTTCACTTGCATTACAGCACAAATACTTGGTGCTAAGGCTTCTTAGTGCCATGACCTATTTCCTTGACTGCTTTTAGATGGTTTCACAATATTTCCTCGTGTTCATTTGCGCACACAATGTTTTTCAGGCACCCGTTTTATAAAACTCAAGAAGGCAGCTGCAAGGAAAAAAATGGTGTCAAGGAGCCAGCTCAGCACGACTCCACATGTTGCAGAGGAGCGCACTCCAAAGCATCAAAATGTGTTGCCATGAAATTTGGACGAGAAAACAAAAATGTGGGTATACTGGGTGTGCCATGTAACTAAATGGCATGAAAACTTTCAAAAGACGGTATGTCACACAAAGATGAAAGTTTCGAATGTTTTTTACATGTGCATGTGACTTTGTCAGATTCCTTTCGCATCTGCATTGGGCAGACCATAAGGTATTTTAACAAGTGCCGCAATGAACACCAATGAGTCATTAGGGCAGCAATGTACTCGCATTTGATAGTGCACTAATGTAGCAGCAGATGGTGCATACGCTTTAGCCTGCATCATAATGAAGTAGCACACGGAATTATGGAAGCACTCAACAGAAAAAAAATCGCAAAGATGTACCAGCCAGCCTCCATAGTCATCATTGATACCAAAATGGCACTGCTAGAATGAAGATAAATGTATGAAGTGGTGTTCTTTGCTGCTGTGGCCTTTTCCTTTTCTTTGCTTCCTTGCATTGCTCCTTTGTGTTTGGCTACGATCATGTGCCATGTATAGTAATGAAACGGTAAAGATTGTTTTACAAGCAAAAATCCCCACTTCCTTGATCAGATCATTAGGATATGCATCTGTACGAAATGAACTATCACGTGATGTCTTATGAGAAAGAAAATTATACAATAGACAACAAGAATACCACAACAGTTATGAAATGTGTCAGTGCGCTGTGGCAATAGCTGTCTACGAAATACAGTGCGTGAGAAAGCGCGATGGCACGATACCGACAGAACCAGGAAATTGCATGAGGCCATCAAGAGTGAAGTCGAGTTTTCTGACAAAAGACTACCAGCTTTGGATCCAACCGAATGGGAGCTATTATACGCCACTGTACTGCCTTGACACCGAGCGGAGATAGTGTCGGACAACCACGGCATAGTGCGCGTGTAGAAAAAGGGGGTGTAGCCCAAGCATGAATAACTATGTGAAATATTACAACCAAAACTAGACGGTGCGGCTTTACACAAAAATATACAACACATTGCTAAATGTACTGTATACTCTCAGTCAGGAGCATCCATAAGCTACATAGAATGTTATCAAACGAGCTGCTGTCTTGAAATTAATTTGCGCATGAAAAAAATTTTCCTGCGCAAATTTACCAGCCTCATACTTAGCAGCTCATCTCATAACCTACGGTATATAAGTACACGAGTTTAGTGCTTGAAATGCGTTTTCTGACCAGTAATGTGGTGCATCTTTCTCTTCAATCGTAGTGCCAATACTTCGCGAGTTTGCGCATTATGGTTGTTTGTTTGATTTTACATTGTATACTTTCATTTTTTTTAGTGTTGCCAATTGAACATAGAAAATATTTCTCACTGCATTAGCGATGAAATGTTAAAGAAAATGTTTATGTATTATTGCAAGATGTGTTGTAAAGTTCATGAAAATGCGTGTAATCGGATTTTATGTATATCTCCATGTTTTTAGAAATGTTACTCAGTTTGCCTTGTGACTGTTTGATCAATAAAAATGTTCACCTTTTAAGAAAAATGTTTCATTCGAGTGACTCGGCGACTAAACATCAAAGTCAATTCACTAAGCATAAGTGCAGGATCTCCTTATGAAGGAATCAAATATCCCCGACATGTAAGTGTTGTGAATCGCCTCTGATGTGACCATGGCACTGCATAGCTAGTGCTTTCACACAACTGGGAGGAGTACCAGCACTCTCTCTAAAGGAGTACAAACACTCTATTAGGAGGAGTACAAGCACTCTGTTAGGGGGAGTAGAAGCACTCGGTTCGAGGGAGTACTAATACTCTTGTGGGGTGGAGTATTTGTACTCTGGAAGGAGTTCTAACACTCTCTTGAGGAGGAGTACTAATACTCTCTCCGGGGGAGTTGCTGTACTCTCTCCGAGATGGAGGCGTTTTACTCCTGAAAAGGGAGTGAAATATGGGACAAGCAGATACTCCCTCAAAGAGAGTTCCCGGAACTCTCTTTGTTTTAGAGTGTAATTTACCGTGAAATAATTAATAATTTCAATGTATCAACGTTTGGCATAATGTTCATCAGGTTTATTCAACTTATGGTATTTCAATGTTACACTACATCAGACTTGTAACTAAAGTACGTAAGAACATACAAGTGTGTACGTCCTCGACAGCATTCAATAAAACGTTCCCGCCTTCTTAAGGTTTACAAACTCAATCATCAGATGGCGCTTCAGCACTTTGCCTCTTCTGTTTTTGGGCAGCTCTTCAGCAAAAACTATCCCGCCGTGTAGTCCCTTGTAAACAGCCAATCTCTCTGCAAAATAATTAGGCAAGTATTTTAATCAGTATTTTAACATAACGAAAAATGGCCGTCTACAAAGTGTTCACGGAAAAACACTCTTTATGTCACAACCTCCAAAGTGGGAAATGAGCCCATGTACTTATAATTCTTGCTTATCACTAACGTGCATCGACGTGCCAAAAGACTGGATAACAAGTGCAGGCCCTAAAATTCATCAGTCGTTCAGCTATACCAACCTGCAGGAAGGAGGTTAAGGCTAAAGCCTTCTCCCCCGCCATTTTAGACGGGTGCAAATAAAGGTTATATTTCTCTCTCTCTCAGATATACCAATGACCCGCTTTAGTTGGGGTTCCAGCAAGCACAATTTATTGCCTTAGACGTATCGGTCCTCATGGCAGGAGCAGTGTAACTTGCGTCATAGAAGGCAACGTACTTATATAGACAGAAAAGACAACGAAGGAAGGCCACACAGGCACGCACTCACAAGATAGGCGGGTGAATAGAAAGGGCCTCTCACCCAGAATTTATAAAGTGCAGAAATACAATGTGCTCCTTAGCTTCCGCACCAGATACTCTCCAACCACTATCATTGTCGGCCGAAACGAGGTACCGGGCACCGCTCAGACAAACAAGGCTAGGTTGACAGCTTACGACACTGCTGGGATCCATAGAGTCCGAACAGGCTTGCAACTTTGCATTGAATTTCTTACAGAAGTGCGTGTTACTTTATGCAGGTAATTATTCAGATAACAGTGATGTGGAGTAGACTTCCTATGAAAAATTTGCAAATGCGTGGCCACCGTCCTCTTCAGTCAATTCTGTTAGTGTGGCTGGTATACATAAGGCTAAACGACAAAAACGAACAGTACAGGTATGTTTTTCACTGTGGCCTTCCTATTATTTCAAATAATCACAATATTTTATGCTCCATTTAAAGAAAAATTAAGGCAGAATCCATCTCATGATGACGGTCGACGGTAATGCGTTAGCCTTGAATCTATATAGCGACACCGTCGCAATGACTTATGTACGAGGCGTGTACTGCAGCGTAATTCCCCTTTCGTACTGCGACAGATATGTGATGGATGCTGTAAGCGTCCTCTTTGTAACGCGGCGGTAGGTTGTGCCACTATGGTCATGTTCTCACATTGCTAATGTCCCAATAACCTTTAAAAACACAAAGAATACCTAGCATAAGACTTTTGGCACCACAATTCAGAACTTTGTTTTGTATGCTTCCGTTGATTGTGGTCTCCCTACGTTTGTGCCGCCAAACCTCAAATCGTCTCTTAATAACCTCTATTGCGGACATGTTTACTTTCCCCCAACTGTCCCTGAACCCAAGGGCTTAAAGCAGGCCAGCGCAGACAAAACCGAAATGCGGTGGATATCTTCACAATCTAATAAAACCTGTTTCATCATTTTCCTAGCTTTACCACATTAAGCACCTGCTTCTTTTTCATTGGTGTACCTCACTCCATTTATAACTACCCGTTTTAAGGCATACTGATCTCGCTTCGAAAAGAGTTTCCTTTTTAGTTAACATAAATTTATTGTTACCTTATTTTGTTTTTAACTCAAAGGTAGTTACTATTAGTAGGTTTATTTTCAATTGCAACCATCCAGGATATTGTCTCAGCCTCTCTGACTTTGCGTTTGACGTTCTTCATTGTCATGTTGCTTTCTGTACCAGTCCCATAAATGGCGGTAAGCTTCTTAGTTCTTTTCTTCCACTGTTAGTAAATATCTTTCCTGCTCAAATATTTGAACACTCTCGCAACCCATTTACTTTTTTCATATTTCTGTGTCGTTCCTCGGAATGAATTTTACTCTGAGCTTCACTCACTTCAAAATTAGTCCAGCCCATATTATTCTGCAAATCTTCATCTGCAGCCGTCCCGTAAGCGCCCAATGCGAGGCGTCCCACTGAGATTTGGTTGTCATTCAGTCCTGTTTGTACCCCTGACTTCAAGCAAACAACCGCATTTCGAAATGTATAAAATCCTGGAAGCCTTATACACTTCCATATAGCCCGGAGCACCTTGAACCTATTGTGTTCCCGTAGCGCTCTATGTTTCACTGTGGCGGCATTTTTTCCGTTTTCCTATTGTTTTGGCCTGTGTTTTCATGCATCCATTTCTTTAGTTTATTCATACTGCTAGGTATATACCTTCTTTCACGCGAGGTATTTCCTGGCCCCGTATTGACACTGTCTGTTCAGTTTTTTATTGAATACCTAAAACCAGATTTTTAACGCTAAATTTCCATGCAAAATTATCACCTTCTTGTTCACAGATATGAGCCAGGTGTTGCATGTCAATTTACCAGTTAGCAAGAAACACAACGTCGCTCTTATCAAATAAAAAAGGCTGCAAGCTGCTGCTCTACTATCGTGCCTGTCTGGTTCGCCAGGTTTCTGTCCTTGAGGACCCTTTGGGACGTGAGTTTGATACCTCAAAACATCGGATAAATATAAGGAATCCTTTTTGTCTTTCAAGAACATCACATTACCAGTGCCAGATTAGAGCACTGCACTGGCTCGGGCTTACCCGAAAGCCTGGGCCGGGCCGGGCAGGGCAGTTTTTTCACGGGCTCGGGCCGGGCTCGGGCACGGCATGTGCTTTGTGACCCGGGCCCGAGCCGGGCTCGGGTCTTTTGACGCGGGCCCGGGCTGGGCTCGGACTTTCTGGTGGTGTTCATGTAACGTGGATCGAGTTATCCTCACGCGTCTCGACTCTGAAAAACATGTTTTTTTCGGTCTCGGGCCGAGCCGGGCCGGGCGGGTAACGTAGATTATTTCCGGGCCCGGGCCGGGCTCGGGTCTCGCCATAAAACTTTTGGTCGGGCTCGGGCGGGCAGCCCAACGTAAAAACGGGCCCGGGACAGGCTCGGGCTGAAAAAATTGGCCCGTGCAGTGCTCTAGGCCAGATACCTAGTTATCGAAGCTGGTGTCAAAGACGCTCATTGAAGAGCGGCTTACACCGACTGGCACACATGCAGTGACACAAGTTGGCATGAAAGAGGTTCATGGAAGACCAGCACAAATCGAGGGGTACAAACCAAGTGCGACAAGTCGGTGCTAAAGAGTTTTTTCGAACAGCGGTACCTACGCAGTTCCGCATCAACAGTGACCCATTTTGACCTCAGAAACGCTCGTTGAGGAGCGCGTATGTACACACCGCTACGCACTCAGTGATCCAAGCTGGTTCGAATGTTGACTATGAGCCCTGTTCAGCACAGTATACCCGATGTGCTACCCATTCAACCAGGGACTACCCTGTTACCCACGTAGGTGGGATAACGGACACGAACATGCAAATAAACCAGGGTATATATATATATATATATATATAGAGAGAGAGAGAGAGAGAGAGATAGACCTCAGCAAGGGCGTGAAGTTCCCTAATGATGCTAAAGCGGTTTCCGTGATCTTTTTGTAGCGAATTCAGTAAACAAACAATGAGTGTCCATATTTTGGTGCAGTAGCCATTTTGTTTCATACCGTGCACTCTTTTTTTCTACTATGCACTCTGCAGCGCTACCATAGCGAATGGAGTTGGCCTGCTGCAATTCTGCGCTGCTTGCGGTAACCTACCTGCCACGTGTTCTTTGATCCGCTGTGCGATGGGGCCATGTTCCTCCGCCTTACATTTTCCTCGCAGGACAACAATAGCGGCTGGTGCCTCTCCAAGCACCGGGTGCGCCACACCGAGCACGGCTACTTCGGCCACCCACTCAAGCACGAGAACGCATTGCTCCACCTCGAAGGGCTCCACTTTGGTGTCGAAACACTTGATGACGCTCTTCAGCCGCTCGGTCACAAATAGCCGCCCAGAGTGGTCGTAGTAGCCCATGTCACCTGCGCGCACCCTCTGCGTCACTCACCGACTTCCTACTACCAGTCACGTGACATCGTAGAAGCCCAGGTTCTCCGGGAACATACAGCATCTAAGTGATGTCAATCTTTCCACAAATCACACGAAGTCTGATGCTTGCTGGGCCGCGCTTTATTGCGAACACAGCAGCCTACGCAATTTCATTGCAGCCCATCTCACGATGACTGTCGATGTGATAGCATTAGCAGCCAAGAAATGTAGAGCGACTAACCGTATTGCTGAATACACGTTTCTTAGGATCTGTAGTGATCAACGTGGGATTTCCAGGGTTTCGGCTATTTGTGACATACACTCTCTCCTGGATCGGCCGACTAAGCTATGACACTAGCTTGTTAGGGTCGCCCGGGAACAATAAGGCCTGACTACGACTGACAACAGATTGACGACAATGGAATAACGAAGACAAAATGCGGTCCAGGAAACGACGAAAGCGTGATGACGGCAATGACATGACGCAGACGGGAGGATGATTCTGAAGTGATGACTAAGATATACCGAGGACACGGTAACAAAGATGGCCCCATGAGACACGGATGACGACGGGTCTAGGATGACGATGGCGTGATGATGACGGTACGACTGGAATCGCATGACGAAGCAGGAATCACTACCACGATGGCATTACGACAATGGTATGATGACAAATGGGTGACGACGACTGTGTGACGAGGACACAATGACGCCAGAAGAATGACTACGCAATGATTATCATGATGTGACAAGTTCTAACATCGATGGAACGAATAAGCCGCTATGAAGACGGCATGAGGACAATTAATGAAAGCGACAACCTTCTCAGAAAACTCGAGGAGCATCGGAACGACGGGAACCAGCCCAGCGTAATGACTAGCACACTTGCGGAACATGCTCAGACCACTGATCATGTAGATATCCCTTAATGTGAAATAAGCTTGAGCCAGCGCCTCTGTCTTCAGTCACAACATACCTGCATCTAGACGAGTGCATGAACTTTGAATCGCAACTGCGGATATCTTAGGCCGACCAGCACCCACAGCCTACGGCATGTATTCAACTGCATATTACCTCGTGCTCTTCTTGTTTTCCTTTTATTGTGAACAAGGATCTTTTGTGGAGGCCAAAATGTGAATTTTTTTTCTTTAATATATCACTTCGGTCAGCATCAGTATTTGTTTTATTTTAGTTCACGCTTTCAGTTTCTAGCCGCAGTACTGTAAGTTTATATACCACAGGCTCTGCCGAATGTAGTAAGGTACGTACAGCAATAATATATTCCTCTTTTTTTTGTATAGGAATAAAGAGCATAAACAACAAAAAAGTTAGAATGAAAGCTGGTACTAGCTCTTCGCGCGTTATGTGCATAAAAACACTGTTCACGTGGGCATTGCTACTGCGTTCAAGCGTAAGACGGTAGAGGCTTGGGATAGTCGGTACACTAACGACTGAATTCTTTATTCAGAAAGGAAAACGTATATACAAAAAGAAAAAAGAAAGAAAATAAGGGTATATCACTGCGCATGGGCCGAAAATAGACACTCATTAGATTTGGATTTCCGGCGAGTTATGACGGTTCCGGAGATATGTTAGTTCTGCCTCAGACAAGGCCACAGACGGAGTGCTGACGCAAGACGCACCATTCCTTGCAATGGCAGCAGCCTCAAAGATTTCTCGGGCACACGCGTCATGGTAGCGTGTGTGTGTCTCCCTTCTTGTCTTCTAGTGTTTTTTTTTTTGCTCTGTTTCCCTCTCGAGCTTTCAAGCGTATACATATAAAATTCCTCATTCATGTTTGGCAGCTCACCTGTGCGCAGCCAGCCGTCAGCGTCGAGAGCAGCAGCTGTCGCCTCGCAGTGTTTGTAGTAACCTGTCATGATGTTCGGTGAGCGCACCAATATTTCGCCACGTTCCAGCGGAAGCATCGTCCTCTGGGACTTCGGATCGAGGATATACGGTGCCAGAATATAAGCAATTTACGTGGCTGCTATCATCATCGTTTATTTGCCTTACAATCCCGCCACAGATCAATACCTAATCGGCAAAGAAAACTATAGACAAAAGAACATCGATCATACTAAGGCACGGTTTTTAGCAGACAAAAATTAATTTACTCCAGATGATAAGGACGATACAGCAAGGGGCCCGTTCATACAGTGTTTCCACAGAGACGAGATGCAGAAGCGTTCACGACATTAAGTAAAGTGTGAGGTCGAGCACCATGTCACATGGGAAGACTAAAAGTGCCTTCCTGACTATAAATGCATTACCAGCCCTGGCTCAATGTCAAAGTACATGGCGCAAGAGGTGACACATTAAATTGTAGCAGATTTTAGTGCAATTTTTGGTGCGACAAAATGTTTGTCGAGGGATAACGCATGGTTCCGGTCAGAGCCATATTGAACACATTGCAAACCATTGCACTGTGGCGTAAATGTCATTTGCAGTTGGTGGAAATATATAGTGAGGCAACGTTTATAGGTGTACGATGCAAAGGTGCACTAACGTCGTGCTTTCTAAGGCCACTAGGTACGTGGTAGTAACATTCGGGGTCGATCTTACTAATGGGTCGGCATTGTTGCTCTGCACTGCCCCAGACTGCAAGCTGACAGCGTCACGTGACGGCACACTCGACAGTTCACCAATCCCTTGCAGACAGGTGTCTCAACTCACATCCAAGACCGGGCCACTCATATACCATATTGATTGGTAAAGGCGGCATTGTGGCATGCTAGCGGAAGACAGGAGAGTAGATTTTGCCAATATCGCCACAAGTACAGCAAGCCCCAAAATAGGGCTCAAAGTTCGGTACGCCTTTTTGTGGGGATAACAAAAAAGGACGAAAAACGTTTTATTTCCTGTAATCGACACTCCGTTGCCTTCACAGGTGCTGGCCGAATGCCTGGCAACGCTTTACTGGGACCAAGGCTGGAATGTGCGCAGCTAGATACTGTGCTGCCGCAGTCCTTATGATAAGCCGGAGATGTGTGTCAGTCATCCTTGAGTGCAGTGACGACTTGATCACGTTTATCAAATAAAATACCTTCGCACATGGTGCATATTCTCGCAGGTCTCTTAGGCAGTGCAAGAAATATGCGTTCTTCAATGAAAAATTATATTGTGGTACACCGACGTCTTGAAACTTCAGCTTGAGCGTCGTGCTGGCCTGCAGCTGTCAGTTGATCTTGTAGTTCAGAAGCCAGACCTTCTACTTGCACCAAGATTGGCAGCGAGAAAAACTTGCAATATGTAGGGAAGCCAACATGCATGCCTTGGAACTGTTTTCCCGGTTTTTTTTTTTTTTTGGGGGGGGGGGGGGGGGGAGGAAGCGGCTTGTTGCTCAGCAAACAAAAGACCGTGCGGACGGCTATGTTCTCAATTTTTCTAGTAAATTCATAGTGGAAAAATATTCGAACATTCCATGGCTTACCTGACGCTGAAAAAGGTGCATTTTTTCGTAGCATGCGAAGGTTTCGTTAAACATTACAATAATGACTATGCTCCTGCCTTGAAGTTCAGCGTTATATAAGGGTGTTCAGGAGCCCAGTAATGTCGGATAAAAACGCAAAGGCACTATTTCAGGTGCTTTTCATCTGAGAGTTAGCGACCTTTTTTCCTTTGGATTTCATGAGTGCGTCATTATCATGCAGCAATTCTTTCAAATATTTTTGCCCTACTGAGCCATCGCACTTCAGTGTGGTACGCAATGCCATATTGTCCAGTGTTGCCGGCCTCTAACAACTTATGGTGGTTAATTTTGTTTAACCGAGTGAATTTTAATATTACTAAACAGTGTTGATGACGTAGTTTGTTTTCACTTATTTGCGCCATATACCTCTTTGTGCAAAAGTCCAAAGAGCCCGTTCTGGCGTC
Organism: Dermacentor silvarum; assembly: GCF_013339745.2. NCBI lineage: Eukaryota > Metazoa > Arthropoda > Arachnida > Ixodida > Ixodidae > Dermacentor > Dermacentor silvarum. The sequence goes on from NC_051158.1 coordinate 142,924,853, forward strand.
CAACAGGTCATGGGGTGCCGTTAATTGTGAGGAAGACAAACTTCTCCCATAGTAATTATGCCCACTCGACCCCTTTTATTGCGATGGCAATTATATGGACACTCCAGGTGCATTTCTGCCGTCGCCGTTGCCGTGGTCGTCGCTGTGAGGTTTCGTATAAAGTACAAGGGCGGTAACACCGTCGCCACGCGGCGTATGCTGTTTGTGCTATTGAAAGCGCGCGAGGGTAGCCGACCATCGCGGCTTAATCTGGCGCGCGCAAGAGAGGGAAGCGGACAGGAACCTCGCCGTCTTCCGAAAGGCCGTGGGCTTGATGGCAGGGAGGGGGTAGGGGCAACGTTGTTCTCCGATTGCAACTGCGCATATCGCGACCGTGCCCATGGGGAGCCGGCAATCACGGCTCTATCTCGCGCGCACAGGGACGGGAAGGGGGGAGTCAGCGCGGGAGGGAGTAGGGGCGGCGTTCTACTCCGGCACCAACTACATCCTTTGCGCACCGGGCTTGGTAGCGCGCACCTTCTCTTGAAAGCAATCTGCAGGTGGTTCATGCCTTTGTTCGTGCGGCGTTCTCGTCGCTTAGTTTGCATTGAAGCGATAGAGAGCCCGAAGTAAACTTCGCGCGCTGCTGGTTCCCGCGCTTCCTCAGGCCAGCGTTTTGATAGCGAGTGTCCGCGGTCATCAAGCGTGATGTGTTCATGTTTCTTGTGCGAGCTGACACCATGCTTGTTAATATAGTTAGCGAGTATTATCAAGTTTACACGGCCGCTAAAACTACTATCCTTACTTCGTGTACTTGTCTACAAATTTGCTATCGCAATTGATGCTTCTCCTTTCGGGTGAAATTGCGGCTTTTTTCATGCACTGAGGAATGGTTGGTACCAGTGGTTCTTTCTTTCATCGAGACCAGGTCAAGCAGATTCTCTGGGACGTCAAAACATCCGTCAGTGCCTTTGACTGAATGGCATTTTGAGCAATGACGTTAATGCCAGTGACACCGTCGACATCATTTTAAAACGCCACACACCCGCCGTATAACTTGTTGAGACCTCTTTCAATGCCAGCGCTGATCTCATTAGCACGTTCAGCAACAGTATTTGCAGAAGTCTGCGTGTTTTCAGCCCTTGTTTTGAGACCTAAAGTGTTACGCGTCGCCGTGCGCCATTATAATAGCGGCGTCAGCTGGAAAGAGCAGGCAGTGTGCGAGCCAGCTACAGAAGGAAACTTTTGAGGGGCCGACTGAATGTCTGGTGTTTAGGCTAGAGCACTGCACGGGCCTGATTTTTCGGCCCGAGCCCAGCCCGGGCCCGCTTTACGCGGCCCGAGCCCAGCCCGGGCCCGTAATACAAAGCCCGAGCCCGGCCCGGGCCCGGGCGTACATGACCGCGACCAGCCCGGGCCCGGCCCGAGCCCGCGGTTCCAAGCCCGGGCCCGACCCGGGCCCGTGTTACTGAGCCCGGGCCCGGCCCGGGCCTGGGCGTTCATTACTAAGCTTAGCTAGGGCCCGCGTGCGCATGACCAGGCCCGGCCTGTAAGAAAAAAATTTCTTTTTACTTACAGATTTTACCGTATCTGTCAGCCTCACCTTCTCGAGGTTTAATCAGCTGCAGTATAAGCAATAAAAGGCCGAAATCTGTTTCTCCCACGGGAACATCCGTAATCCGGCCCATTGGCTGTGCTGCTATTTTTCTGGTGGTGCGCATGCACTTACCTTCATTTGTACGATATGGTTCTATGATGTCATTTAGCGTGCAAATATACATGGCGTTTCATTTTAGTTGAACCAAATCTTTAAAGATTGCTCGTGGCAGATAGCACAGTTATAATCCTTGATCTAAACTACTCGATGAGGCGGCCATTACTTCCACGAGAAATCAAAACGCCTAATTGAAGAATTAACATAATTACGCTAATTAACGTTTTAATTAATTATTTCATGGCACATATTTCAATCTACGAATTATAGCCACCGAGTTCGCAAGGCGTAGCCACTTGGAACGAATTCTCAGGACTAAACGAGTTTCCAGATAATTTTCAGTGTCCGACGAAATCAATCAAATCAAATCAATTTATTGTCCAGTTTACACGCTGGACGGTCATTTTGGACTAAAAGCTACATATGTAGCTTGACGTGACCAAAAAGACCAGGCAAGGCAATAGTACAGCAAACAGTGTGCACACATGCACAATAATTCGCGTATATTTTCAGCTGTCGCTGGAATTCCTCATAGACGAAATAGCTATGAACGAAAAGACAAAGAATATTTGCGTCACGGCGAGTTAACAGAATTTGAAAAAGTTTTAACAGAATGCATTTTAAAGAACAGTACATTAACAATACTAGCTATACAAAACAACGCAATACCAGCTATACAACATAGCATGAGACTGAATTTTATAAGATCAACATTTGCTAAGAAAACGAAACAGCATTTACATTATATACTAAGAACCATACACAAAGGCAGAATAATAATCACATCAGATACATTACAAGCGACCAAAGTGTCAGCTGAGTTCTTTCTTACTGAAATTACCGCCATCTTTGCATCGGTTCAAAGTGAATGGTAGGTAATGTATTAACGACTGATGCTTACAGAGTGTTCTGAAGTATGGAACTGACCATATCTCAGGATTTTTTCGTGTTCGCATTAATGCGACGACGCTCTAAGGAGGCTAATTGTTTTATGTAGTTCCAAGCTAATTCTGACATTCTGGTCAAAACGCCTAATTGAATATTTACATAATTACGCGAATTAACCTTTTCATTAATTATTTTACGGCACATCTTTCAATCTACGAATTATAGCTGCTGAGTTCGCAAGGTGAACTCAGCGGACAAAAACACTTGGAAAAAATTCTCAGGACTGAACCAGTTTCGAGATATTAATTTTCAAAGTGTCCGACGAAATGCATGGGCGTTTCAGTTAACTTCTTGAGGAAAACGCTCTTTTATGCATTGAAGCACAAAAGTAACTGGCCTTAGCGCTAAAATAATGCCATAATATCGACACTGGTAATAGTGCGATCGCAAAAGCGGTAACATGGAAATGATTTGAGGAGTGGTTCTTTGTATAATTTGTTTTTCCTTAGCGGGAAACAATGTTCGTTTTTGCGGAAAATAAAAAAAAATTGCGTAGCTTGCACTGGCGGCGCAATGCTAAAGAGACAGCGGAGATGATGGGCACCTAGCTAGTCCTGGCTTTTGGGCTAGACTAAGCACTAGAGCACTGCACGGGCCCGGGCCGGCCCGAAAGCCCGGGCCCGGCCCGGCCCGCGGGCCGGGCCGTGCCGTCCGAAGCGTTTGTCGGCGGGTTCGGGCCGGGCCCGGGCTTAAAGCCGCGGGCCCGGGCCGGGCTCGGGCTTGAGGCCGCGGGCCCGGGCCGGACTCGGGCTTGAAGCCACGTGCCCGGGCCAGGCTCGGGCCCGCTCATTGAAGGGCCTAAGTAGGCCTTCGAGCACACGCGACCGTTATGCATTGCATGGTTCAATGCATTCTGTGCCAAGCTGAAGTGACACGTGCAAGATGACTGTCATCATCATCATCAGCCTGTATTTATGTCCACTGCAGGACGAAGGCCGCTCCCTGCGATCTCCAATTAACCCTGTCTTGCGCTTGCTGATTCCAATTTGCGGCTGCGAATTTCCTAACTTCATCACCCCACCTAGTTTTCTGCTGTCCTGGACTGCACTTCCCTTATCTTGGTATCCATTCTGTAGCTGTAATGGGCCATCGGTTATCCATCCTACGCATTACATGGCCTGCCCAGCTACATTTTTTCCGCTTAATGTCAACTAGAATATCGGTTATCCCCGTTTCTTCTCAGATCCACACCGCTCTCTTGACTGGTATATCTTATCAGATTACTATATCTTATCAAAGAGAATAGTAAAACAGATGAAGTTCTCATTTTTAACAGCGGAGCTGTTTCAGCCGGGCGTAATGTGTCCGCTGAATCCAAAAATGCGGGTCGATCCTGGCAGCAGTGCAGAAAGGGTCCAAGCGCGATGGCACATACACCTGTCAACTGGCGAAGCTGAGCCTGGTTACGTCTAGCTAAGCATGGTGGGGACTAATTGCCTATCGATAGGCAATGGATAGTCAATCAATAGCTAGTCGATAATCGATCAATAATCAATAAATTCCCGAAAATGCTGGGGTGACTTGATAGTGCTTAGCCTAGCCCAAATAAGTGGCCAATACCTTACGATAGCCAGTCGACAGCCAATAAATAGCTAATCGATAATGGATTAATAATCAATACATTCGGATAACATGGTAGTGCTTAGCCTATCCCAAATACGTGGCCAATTTCTTATAATAGACAATCGATAGCCAATCAATAGCTAATAGATAATCAATCAATAATAAATAAATTCCGGGAAATGCTGGGGATGACTTGGTAGTGCTTAGTCTAGCCCAAAAGCCAGGACTAGCTAGGTGCCCATCATCTCCGCTGTCTCTTTAGCATTGCGCCGTCAGTGCAAGCTACGCAATTTTTTTTCCGCAAAAACGAACATTGTTTCCCGCTAAGGAAAAATAAATTATACAAAGAACCACTCCTCAAATCATTTCCATGTTACCGCTTTTGCGATCGCACTATTACCAGTGTCGATATTATGGCATTATTTTAGCGCTAAGGCCAGTTACTTTTGTGCTTCAATGCATAAAAGAGCGTTTTCCTCAAGAAGTTAACTGAAACGCCCATGCATTTCGTCGGACACTTTGAAAATTAATATCTCGAAACTGGTTCAGTCCTGAGAATTTTTTCCAAGTGTTTTTTTCCGCTGAGTTCACCTTGCGAACTCAGCAGCTATAATTCGTAGATTGAAAGATGTGCCGTAAAATAATCAATGAAAAGGTTAATTCGCGTAATTATGTAAATATTCAATTAGGCGTTTTGACCAGAATGTCAGAATTAGCTTGGAACTACATAAAACAATTAGCCTCCTTAGAGCGTCGTCGCATTATAGCGAACACGAAAAAATCCTGAGATATGGTCAATTCCATACTTCAGAACACTCTGTAAGCATCAGTCGTTAATACATTACCTACCATTCACTTTGAACCGATGCAAAGATGGCGGTAATTTCAGTAAGAAAGAACTCAGCTGACACTTTGGTCGCTTGTAATGTATCTGATGTGATTATTATTCTGCCTTTGTGTATGGTTCTTAGTATATAATGTAAATGCTGTTTCGTTTTCTTAGCAAATGTTGATCTTATAAAATTCAGTCTCATGCTATGTTGTATAGCTGGTATTGCGTTGTTTTGTATAGCTAGTATTGTTAATGTACTGTTCTTTAAAATGCATTCTGTTAAAACTTTTTCAAATTCTGTTAACTCGCCGTGACGCAAACATTCTTTGTCTTTTCGTTCATAGCTATTTCGTCTATGAGGAATTCCAGCGACAGCTGAAAATATACGCGAATTATTGTGCATGTGTGCACACTGTTTGCTGTACTATTGCCTTGCCTGGTCTTTTTGGTCACGTCAAGCTACATATGTAGCTTTTAGTCCAAAATGACCGTCCAGCGTGTAAACTGGACAATAAATTGATTTGATTTGATTGATTTCGTCGGACACTGAAAATTATCTGGAAACTCGTTTAGTCCTGAGAATTCGTTCCAAGTGGCTACGCCTTGCGAACTCGGCGGCTATAATTCGTAGATTGAAATATGTGCCATGAAATAATTAATTAAAACGTTAATTAGCGTAATTATGTTAATTCTTCAATTAGGCGTTTTGATTTCTCGTGGAAGTAATGGCCGCCTCATCGAGTAGTTTAGATCAAGGATTATAACTGTGCTATCTGCCACGAGCAATCTTTAAAAATTTGGTTCAACTAAAATGAAACGCCATGTATATTTGCACGCTAAATGACATCATAGAACCATATCGTACAAATGAAGGTAAGTGCATGCGCACCACCAGAAAAATAGTAGCACAGCCAATGGGCCGGATTACTGATGTTCCCGTGGGAGAAACATATTTCGGCCTTTTATTGCTTATACTGCAGCTGATTAAACCTCGAGAAGGTGAGGCTGACAGATACGGTACAATCTGTAAGTAAAAAGAAATTTTTTTCTTACAGGCCGGGCCTGGTCATGCGCACGCGGGCCCTAGCTAAGCTTAGTAATGAACGCCCGGGCCCGGGCTCAGTAACACGGGCCCGGGTCGGGCCCGGGCTTGGAACCGCGGGCTCGGGCCGGGCCCGGGCTGGTCGCGGTCATGTACGCCCGGGCCCGGGCCGGGCTCGGGCTTTGTATTACGGGCCCGGGCTGGGCTCGGGCCGCGTAAAGCGGGCCCGGGCTGGGCTCGGGCCGAAAAATCAGGCCCGTGCAGTGCTCTACTAAGCACTACCAAGTCATCCCCAGCATTTCCCGGAATTTATTTATTATTGATTGATTATCTATTAGCTATTGATTGGCTATCGATTGTCTATTATAAGAAATTGGCCACGTATTTGGGATAGGCTAAGCACTACCAAGTTATCCGAATGTATTGATTATTAATCCATTATCGATTAGCTATTTATTGGCTGTCGACTGGCTATCGTAAGGTATTGGCCACGTATTTGGGCTAGGCTAAGCACTATCAAGTCACCCCAGCATTTTCGGGAATTTATTGATTATTGATCGATTATCGACTAGCTATTGATTGACTATCCATTGCCTATCGATAGGCAATTAGTCCCCACCATGCTTATCTAGACGTAACCAGGCTCAGCTTCGCCAGTTGACAGGTGTATGTGCCATTGCGCTTGGACCCTTTCTGCACTGCTGCCAGGATCGACCCACATTTTTGGATTCAGCGGACACATTACGCCCGGCTGAAACAGCTCCGCTGTTAAAAATGAGAACTTCATCTGTTTTACTATTCTCTTTGATAAGATATAGTAATCTGATAAGATATACCAGTCAAGAGAGCGGTGTGGATCTGAGAAGAAACGGGGATAACCGATATTCTAGTTGACATTAAGCGGAAAAAATGTAGCTGGGCAGACCATGTAATGCGTAGGAAGGATAACCGATGGCCCATTACAGCTACAGAATGGATACCAAGATAAGGGAAGTGCAGTCCAGGACAGCAGAAAACTAGGTGGGGTGATGAAGTTATGAAATTCGCAGCCGCAAATTGGAATCAGCAAGCGCAAGACAGGGTTAATTGGAGATCGCAGGGAGTGGCCTTCGTCCTGCAGTGGACATAAATATAGGCTGATGATGATGATGACAGTCATCTTGCACGTGTCACTTCAGCTTGGCATTATTATTATTATTATTATTTGATTTGAAAACATATACACAGGAAAGAGAAAGCGAGAAGCAAAGGCTGGCAACTGCCACCAGAAGGGGCACAACGCCTGCCTACTCTTCGGAAAGGACGAGAGAAACATAGAAGGAAGGATAGGAAGGAGGGGAGGAAGGAGGAAAGGAAGAGCAAGATGACAAATCTCAACGAATAAAGTAAAACATACAGTAGGGCCCGTCCCTGCAGGTCAAGCTACTAAAGAATGTAAAATAAAAGAAATATTTGCTGTGTTACAAACGTGCCCCTAAGTTCGTTGTTTCTAGAAAAGTAAGGAGAGCACGATGAGCTTGATCACGTCGAGACGCACAACCACTGGGGTATAAACATTCGTCTAGAGTCGTGCACCGCAGGCCAAGGAGATGGTAGTCCCTCACTAGTGATTTGCGTTGCGCACTGAAAGCGGGACATTCCAATATCAGGTGCTGAAGTGTCTCGCAGCCACCGCAAGACGTACACGATGGACTAGTCACACGTCCTTGTCTGTATAAACGTTCGTGCACATTAACACAGCCAACCCTTAGCTTCAGTAGTTGTGCTCTAGCGCGACGAGGCAAGCCTCGACCGCGAACACGCGGCGGGAACGTTCCATTTGCGACGCGCTGGTCTGGATGCTGCTTGAGTAGGTGGCGACGAATCAGCAGGCGAGCGTCATCAAGCTTGCACAAAATTTCAGGGCAAGCACAGTCGTTACGAGTGCAAGTTGAAGCCAGTCGATCAGCCTCTTCATTTCCGGCGATCCCTACATGCGAAGGTATCCATTGAGCAACGAGAGATACCCCACGTGATAAAATTTTGTTGGCAGAGTCAGTAATGCTGCGCACAATTGGGCAATCAACCTGACTGCGTTGTAATCTGCTAAGCGCAGTGCGGGAGTCCGTAAATATGACAATCTTCGGCGGTGTGGTTAACTCCTCTTGCACGTATTTCAGTGCAACATTAATTGCTGCTAGCTCCGCAGTTGTTGACGAGGCTGGGTGGGGTATATGAAATATACGTCGTACTTGAGTTGAAGGGCAGAAAAAAGCTGCAGAGGCGCCTTGACCGTCACTGTGCACAGATGCATCTGTAAATACTTGAAGGTAATCTGGAAATTTCTCGAACATGTGCGACTGAGCCAATTGGAATATGGCCGAAACAGGCATATCAGACTTTTTGTGTATGTCAGGGATTGTAAGGTAAATGGGCAGCACGTGTTTGGTGATGTCTTGCGGCGGCGAAGGCGTAACTGAAGCATCATGTTCAGAAATGTCAGTAATGTTCATAAATAATGCTGCCATTTTTCCAATGCGAGAAAACGGGCGGTGAATCAGACGATCAAGGAGCATTTGACCATTCAATGCGCGGTGCAGACGCTCTATATGAAATAGAGCTCTCTGGTCTGCTTGTAGCCTTAGAGGTAAATGGTGAGCTTCAGTGAGTAATGGAACTGATTGCGCCTCACGAGGTAATCCCAGCATTATTCGAAGGGCAACGCGATGATCACGTTCCAGTTGGGCCATCAAACTAGGTGGGACGTTCAGGAATGGCAACGCATACATCATGCCTGAGAGTACAGATGATTGGTACACCTGCAGAGCCGTTGTTTGGTCACAGCCAGCACCTCTAGCAGTCAAGGCGGCCACATACTTAAGGATGGACTGCGATTTGTGTCGTACGAATTTAATGGCAGGACGCCAAGAGATGCGATCATCCACAATTAAGCCCAAATAACGGTGTTGTCGCACCCAGCTTATCGGCGTTTCGTCAAGGTACAGTCGGCTCATTGTTCGACGAGCGCGCTGTTTAGGGTGGTATGCTATTTCACCTGCTACTTAGCAGGTGATATCTGCAGGCCAACTTCACCCAAGTACTCCGAAGTCGCGTTCAGAGCTCTTTGCAAGCTTGCACGAAGCCGCGGGCCAAGGTGCGAAGGGCCGCTTATCCACAGAGCAATATCACCTGCATAGATAGCTATGCTCACAGGGAGGTCACTGTCTCGAGGCAAGCGACTTGGAAGCGCGGCGAGTACTGTGTTAAACAGAAGCGGCGATAAAACGCTGCCCTGTGGGACACCGCACTTAACAGTGCGGGATTCACTTGTTATTGCTCCAACACGCACTTTCATCCGACGCTCCGATAGGAAATTGCACACGAAGCGAAGCAGACGACCCGAAATTCCCGCGGTTGCAAGAGCGAAAATAATCGCCTGATGCGGAACCGAGTCGAAAGCTTGCTTTACGTCTAGGAAGAGCATGTAGGCGGAATGCTTGTTTCCTTTAGCACATTCAAGCTTGGCACATGTAGGCGGAATGCTTGTAGCGGAATGCATGTAGGCGGAATGCTTGTTTCCTTTAGCACATTCAGCTTGGCACAGAATGCATTGAACCATGCAATGCATAACGGTCGCGTGTGCTCGAAGGCCTACTTAGGCCCTTCAATGAGCGGGCCCGAGCCTGGCCCGGGCCCGTGGCTTCAAGCCCGAGTCCGGCCCGGGCCCGCGACCTCAAGCCCGAGCCCGGCCCGGGCCCGCGGCTTTAAGCCCGGGCCCGGCCCGAACCCGCCGACAAACGCTTCGGACGGCACGGCCCGGCCCGCGGGCCGGGCCGGGCCCGGGCTTTCGGGCCGGCCCGGGCCCGTGCAGTGCTCTAGTTTAGGCAGCTGATGCCTTAAACAAGCTTTTTTTGCATATGTTATTTTACACTAGAAAACTGCGGCCTGAAAGTGGGTGAAGAGCACCCATTCACTTTTATACGGTGAATTCACTCACTTCATTCAGTTTTTTTTTGCTGCAGCAAAATTGCTGTTACCAAACATTTAGCGCGCTCGATGCTTGCAGAGTCTATGAAGGAGCCGTGATGCACCGTGTAATTGAATTGGAATAATATAGGCGGCGTGGTTCAAAAGATAACGGAGCTAAGCATCAATGATCAAAGTAAACATGACTCTGTAACACCATTCCCGAAACATAATTGTACATTACCTTCACTTGTGTATCGGCAACAGGAAAGCCCACGCTGTCGAAGCATAACCGACCAGCTGGGCGGCAGCAGACCACTCCACTCGCCTCAGACAGGCCATAGACTTTCCGGAATTCCGTAGGCTTCAACGCCGAGATAACGAGCACCGCCGTGCTCTTCGGCAGAGTTGCACCTAAGCTGACAACCTTCCTCAATGAAGGAAGCCTCGTACCCGTAGTCGCGACTGCGCTTGCCAGTAGGTTCAGCACTGAAGGTGTCGTCATAAGAAGGGACACCTGAAATGTCCATGGGAATGAAGAAGTCATCAGTGACAAAATACGACATTTCCACTTATTTGACACCAAATTTGGGTAAAAAAGATTATTTGTATTTTCTGATAGTTTATGGTGTTGCTACCGGCGTTATTATCGTGACACACTGGGATGGCAATTATTCTATCTGAACGTTTCTTTCTATGTCAAGCATGTGAACGTTAGTCTATCAATTGAGCGTCTAGCGAAATTTCAGTACAAATGTCAGCCGTTTGACGCCTTTCTCTGTCTTTCCGGGGAAACTAACTGCTGTGACGCACTTGAAAAACCCTATTTTCATGGCGACGATATCAGTGCAATTAAGAGCGCTGGAAAGCGTAATATGCCTGTTTACAGTTTCTTCAAGAAATTATATCTCTCGTGCAGTTGATATTTTAACAAAAAGCCGGCAGATCCCACGCGCTGTGGCAATCGATGTTATGTGAAGCAGAGGGCGGATAGCCTACCAAGTTAACGAAACGACCATGAGAGCACGAAGATGTAGGCGGCTCTTTCATGACCTACATGACACGCATGTCGTGACATTCATGTGATTAGTCCTCAGGAGTACCTTTAGATACACCTAAGAGTCATTGTCTTTTTTGCTGAGTCATTGTCATTTATTCTGAGTCATGCTCATGACTATGATTTCTAGCAGCATCCTTGTGTGTTTTCTTCCCTTAGTGCCCACGTACGAACCGATTGCAGTGGTTTTTGAGTGTTAATCTTCTTTTGCTGAGTCATTGTCATTTTTCTGAGTCATGCTCATGACTATCACTTCTACCAGCCTCCTGTAGTGTTTCCTTTACTTAGTAACCACGTTAGAATCCATTTAAGTGGATTTTGAGTGTTAATATTTATTCGCTGAGTCATTGTCATTTTTGCTGAGTCATGCTCATGACTATGATTTCTACCATCGTCTTTAGTGATCCCTTCACTTAGATCCCACATCCGAACCCATTCCAGTGGTTTTTGAGTGTTAATCTTTTTCCCGCTGAGTAATTTTCATGTTTGCTGAGTCATGCTCATGACTATGATTTCTGCCATAGTCCTTTAGTGTTTCTTTCACACTTAGTGCCCAGGTTCGAACCCCTTCCAGTGTTTTTTAAGTGTTAAACTTTTTCGCTGGGTCATTGTCATGACCTACATGACACGCATGTCATTATATTCCTGTAATGACATATCATTTATGTTTGTCATATACTCTTTTCATAGTACGTAAATTTCGGTACATACCAAGTTAACGAAACGACCATGAGAGCACAAAGTCGTAGGCGGCTAGATAGATACGGCCAAAGTAGCAAATGTTTGCCAAGAAATGCGTTGCATTTAAAAGTGAGCAATTTTCTGGGCAATGCTGGCGAATTAGTAAGTTTGCTGGCTCATTGGGGACTTCACGTCATCTATATAGATCTATCGCTGGTTTCGTGTAGTCATTTTTACGACTGTGTGTTTCATGCGGAAGTCAAATTATCAAAATGAATACCTACCAAGTCGCCGAGCTTTCGTTTCTTGTAATTGAGAGCTATAAGGAAATAGCGACGCCCTAGTTCTCTGACTATTTAAAATGCTATATTAAATGCCTACATAGTTTCGCCGCTGCTCGTGAAGACCGAAAAATTCCTGCATTTTGGGCTGGGGAAGCACTAAAATTTGAGGTTTCATCTGTGCAAAATTGATAAGTTCTATATTCGGAACGCCATCAGTGTACGCAATCACAACATTGCCACCCAGATTTTCGAACCGAATATTACCACCATTCTAGAACTGTACAACAAGATGCTTCTTAACCGACTTATTTGAGTATGAGACAGAATGGCTCGTTTTTCAGGAAGTGGCTAATTCAAGCCGCAGTGGATTGACCTGTAATAGATGCAGCAACAACATTTTGTGCCCTCCTAAATGACAATCATTTAAGGACGTGGGACATTACCCCTTAATCCACCGCTGCTATTGAACAGTGTCTTCAGTACAGAGAGCTTCTTCTCACCGCAATGCCTCTATGTCAAGATCGAGTAAAAAGCCTACGAGTTTACTTACATTCTTCGTGTTCCTTGTATTTTGCGCAATTCACGAGCAAAGCTAGAAATGCGATGCTCTTCCCATATTTCTAAAAAATATCTTCTGTAAAGTTATGATAATGTAACATTTGATTCCCGAAGATCTGCCCACTGCCTTTTTGTTCGTTGAATAACGTGCATATATTCATATATAAGCACTAAAGGTCAGGTTTCTTCGAAGGCCGCAGCCCCGAAGTAGAGCCTTTGCGCAGTCTGTTTTTCTGCGCGTCTAATATTCCTAAGCTGTTGGAAGAATTTTAAAGTTGAACTTTATTTCACAAGAAACACTCCCTGTACTAACTATGTTAAAACTCTTGTTACAACTCTGTTAAAACTCTGTACAAACTCTTGTTAAAAACCTAACCTTTTGAGATCACACTAAACTCTTGTTATTGCCGATATAGCGGACACGTTCCTTGAGATTGCGATACCGGAGCATGGGCCTCAATATTTTTCGCTTTCCAGAGTGTCGTAGAAAGAAACTTGTCGAGCAGCCACGTGTAAGATTGGACGATTACACGATTGCTGCTGCGAACTGCATTTAACGTGTGCTTGCTCATAGCGACGATCATAGAGAAATTAAAAAAAAGTACCGAATGTCTTTGATCAAAACAAACGGGCCATGCAAATTGTTTATATCGACGACGTAGTTGCCGGCGCCGACACTGAACATCGGGTTATGATGCTTTTCCTGGAAACGTAAGCACTCATGAAGTCGCTAGGTATAGCGCCAGGCAAGTCGAATAGCACTGAAGGGACTTTGATGAGCATATTTGACAGTTAACAAGCCTGTAACTAACGAAATGATTGCTCTTCTGAAAACGTGAGTTGCTATTCAAGAAAGAAAATTCTACAAACAAAAGTGTCTTTCATGGCGCAAGTAGAACACGACCAGCAACATCAATTGCTTTAACAGAAACCTACCCACAATATACATCGACAGCCTGGGTACCACAATAAAAAGGTAAGAAGAAAACGACCGGGAACTATAGCATTCTGTTGTCAATTTCGACACCAACGCGCCCAGTACGAGTACTACTTCATCTCCAGCGTGAAATAAAAGTACGTGTCGAGCGGCGCTCCAATTACGCATTAGGGAGTTTTCACTTAATCGCGATTTTACTTAATCGTCGTTCATTTTTGTTTAGAGAGAAGCTGTTGGGCGCCAGTTCCAGAGGCGAGCGTCGGCGTCGGCCTCCCCCGGCGCAATGAAGCGACCGAGCACAGCGAAGGATGAAAGAGCGAACGCGTAGCGCGGCCGGGAATAAAAGGCGGCGATAGCGAAAAGAGCGCGAGGTGGAAAGAGGAGGAGGGTATGGCGAAAATGTGAGAAGAAACGCGTAGAGCGGCGCAATACGGGCTCTGCGGCCAAGATGGCTACGTGGAGGCGCAAGAGTAGCGCGCGTCCTCTGTTCACTGATGAAGCCAACGATAAGGCATGCGGCGAGCGCGTCAACAAAATGAGCGGCGGCTGCTGTAAATCGCCGACACGCGTACCCCACCCTCTGCCTCCCGCGATCGCGCGATCTTCCGGTTAGCGAAGCAGTCACGCCACACTTCGCTCCATTTGGGACGTTCCGCACGAGACAAAGTGTCCATGCCAGCCAATATATCGCGAAATGAAACCAAGCATGGAGCTGCGCTGAAATTTCACATTAGGGAGTATCGTAATCGTCGGTGAATTTTTCAAATTTCTATGAAAGCCATAGAAGCGCGTTTATGCTTTACTACTCAGGTCCGTCTACTACCTGAATTATGAGATGATGGCTATCTTTGTTGCATATTTTGTACAGCTAGCCTCTGTCTTTACATGAAAGAACAAACTTTGTTTGAAAAGATTCTCAGTTACCTTTTAAATACTTTGTAGAGCACTAGCAGCAATTCATAAAGTGTACTGCCTAATAGTGTTTCCAAGTCGTGATTTTTTACAGCGAAGCTGTATATGGCTAGAGTTCCGCGTATTTTTCGTGTGCGTCAACGAAAATGTGGGCGGATTCTGGTGACTGTGCAGAAAGGGTTCAAGCGGATTGTCGCATAACCCTGCGGACTATGGCTGGTGGGCTCCGGGACCCGTGACGCACCCTTCAACTACCATTGTCACACCTGGGACCCATAGAGGTTCCAGGCACAAGATCAAGAACAGATGTTTTAGTAAAATGTTTGTTACAACTTTTCCAAAATGAACTGTTGGTCAAAATCGCTCCAGTGCTTTGCGGAATTGCACTCTCGTGAAGCACAGCAGCCAGCCGACTGATGCCACAGCGTGTACCGGGAAGTGCGACTATTCAAGTTGCATCTTCAAGTTATTTATTAAACACTTTGCACTTATCGGTATCGCAACTCTGTCTCTGTGGTTGATTCTATAATTATAATCTTGAACAGAAATGTTATAATGTATACCATAACGTATAAAACATACCGTAAGCACACCCGTCAAAACAGTATTTCCAATCACATTAACTTCGCAAATCTTCTCCAAGGGAGTGATGAGCCTCCAACTTTTCTTATCTGACACGGGAAAAAACTATGTAAAGGTGAATAGCTTGGAGTAAGGACGTTGCCAGTTTAACGCCATGTCGTTACCTTTTCATTTTTCGCCGTAGAAATAAAGTCGTCTACCGACCAATCAATACCAGGAATCTGGGACATCGCCGAACAGCGCCTCTAGCGGCCGCCTCTGAAAACATGCGCATTTTCTATGGGAGAGTGTCGTTTTTCCCAAATAACTAATCATAGAAGTCATCTTTCAAAATATTACCGTGCAAATAGGCTCTAGGAGCTTAGCCCGACATCTCATGCAAGCGGTACCATTACTTACGACAGAAAACCCGTTCCAAATCGCGGGCGAAGTTCGAAGTATGGGAGTCTATGGAAAAGGCCAAATTTTGGAGGCTATTTTGGCCAGTAAAAAGCAATTTGCGATGAGCCTATTGCATCGATCGACGTATTATTGGGGATTTATCAACTTCAATGACTTGGCTTTCAGCTAGTTGCAGCAGCAACTCTTGAAATGGCAAAAAAGTCGTTCCAAAATCGCAGTTTTCATAACAAGGTCACAGAATTTATTGTGGTACGCATATAAACCTAGTTTTTGCCTCCGGCAGCACTCAAACCGATAGCCGAGCGTTCTGCGCGACCACCGATTAGGATCGCTGATACCACGATTGGCAGTTCGCAGGTTCAAAGCCAGCGGCGCCGCCATTTTTTTTATCACTTTGTCGCTGCTCAGTTTGGCCGTTTCCCGCCAGATGGCATATTCCGAAACGCAGGTCATTTAGTTGCGGTTCTTGTTTCGTTTATTTCTACTGTACTCTTCCTAAAAAATAGCTGGCTGGTTTCGTGAACATGCGAACGTGCTTCCAAACTTCTTTTGCACTTTAGGTGTAATGTATTTTAGACAATAAACCCAACTTTGTGTTTTCAAAGCTGATTTCTTTCTTAAGGCAAACATTTATGAAGACATTACTAAGAAATATTTTTGCCTATTCAGCTATGTCACGGAAAGGCCTGTTTGTGCGACTTTTGTTCAGCCTGAAACGTACCACAAAAATCAATAGCTTCCCGTGAGTGCAATTAAAAGGCGCAGAAGTAGAAAACTTGGCTGCAGCCCCAGACGTAGTATTCTTACAAAGGAATGCAGAAGCTATTTGACGGAGTATATTTGCATTATATCAAAGCAGAATTTTTGCGTACCGGATCTTCGGTGCAAATGAAGGCTGTCCAAATTATTTCACAAGCGTTTTTGCTTAGTACAAACCAATACCTCGAAACATAAACATTCTATCCTCAATATGCAGCGCACGTGTCTTATCATTTGAACCATTCTCATATACCTTCACGAAATTCCCGAAATACTAAAGGTCTTCATATCCTTTTACCACGACGTACGCAGAGGAGTATTGGAAATAATGCGAAAAGACACCGAGGCGTGTTAATGTAGTTTGTCGTGTAAACATAGAGAACTATTCCAATTACAGACCAAACACTTTTTGAGTTATGCCCACAAACCGTTGCAAGAAGACATTTTTTTTCGGCTAGAATCACCAAAGTTACTATGGCATTCTGCTGTTCTGTTCTTAACTAACTGTATTGCTGAATCAGATCGCAGCACCACGATATAATTACTGGTACAATTCTTCAGTAATTCTGTAAGAATTTTCTCCTACGCTAAATTTAACGTGCTTGGACAATTGAAGAAACATGAGAAAGGACCGTGAGGCTTGCAGAAATGTTCCCTTATTAGAATCGTTTATCACCCGTATCGGTACGGTGGTATTGTCATGATCACTCCAGCGTCCACGGACACCATTTATCACTTTACTGCCTGTAAAAAAAATACAAAAGTGTCGTTCCTTGTGCGTGAGTAGCACAATCGCAGCTGATCCTTTCATATGGGCCCACTAAGCTACACCTTCTATTTCTGCCATGGTGCCACAAGAGATGTCAATTTCACCCTTGAATTTCTCCCTTTCAGTTTGCTAGAAAGTATAGGGACGTACACAAGACGAACAGGCGAAGTTTTGAAGTAGTCCTGAGGTTTTAGTAAAATTTCATAGGCAATGTTATTATCCTTTATTAGTTTACATATTTATTACACCTGATTGGTGATAATAATGACGTGCTACATAATAGTTCAGTTCTTCTACTTAATAAGTCGTGTCTGAGTCTGTTGTCCTGAAAATTAACCAGGTGTAAGCACTGCATGACGTTGGCTGGAAGGCCATTCATTAAAAAAAATTGTGTGCAGAATAAAGAAGATGCAGGTGTTCAATCGCACAGTCGCCGCCAAAAATTTACGCGGCCGAGGTTCTGCGAATAAGTTCATTTTCAACGCAGCTACCCCGCAGCCAGTAAAACTATGCAAAACTTTTGTTTTGTTTACTTTAGACCAGTATACGCTGTAAATCCGAATACTACGATGCGTGACTAAGGCGTAGAAATATAAATATTTTTTCACCTTCCGGGGTACGAAAGCTTGTGACGCTGACTATACGTTCTGAAGGCGAGGTTGCTTTTTAGCTTATTCGTGATGACAAGCGCCGAGCTCTTGGTGATGGGATATTGGAGCGTAGAATTGTAGAACTTGTGCAAGCTCAGGCGACTTCACGACGCAAACCTAGCGATAGAAGCTCAGAAGGAGGAATAAACATTTATTGTAGAGCCAGCACTTTATGATGGCCGGGCCTAAGCTTCCCATGAGGGGACGTCGAGGGCTTGCCTCGCCGCCGCCTCACGGGCGTGCTGGGTCGCCCAGGTTTGGTCGTCGAGGGCGGAGCTCCGCAGAGCCTCACGCAACCTCGACGAGGGGGTCGTGGTGTTAATGTATGTGTACAGTGCTGGGCACTCCCACAGCACATGCGGAAGCGTAGCCGGGTGAGTGCCACAGCACCGGCAGTTGGGTGTGCTGTAGACTTCAGGGAATATAAGGTGGAGGCGGGCGAGTGAAGGGTACGTATTTGTTTGCAGCAGACGCAGGGTGGTAGCCTGCGCCCAGCTGAATTTGGGGTGAGGTGGGGGGAAAGATCGGCACAGCATGCGTTTAGTTTTTAACACTGATGATAGATGAATAGTCAGAGTAAATGAATGTTACTGTCTAATTCTGGACAGACTCGAGTGTAATGCATACGTTCTAGATCACTGTAGGTTCCATACTAATTCCATACTAGGCATTCCTATTCGAATTTTGGCCTGTCTTAAGCCTACCGAGTCTTAAGTAATCAAAATAGGTAGGAAATTGCTTCTTGGGATGTAGCCGAGGCCATGGTAGATGTGATTAGTAATGCGCTATATGTGAGTAGGCTGACTGGGATTATTACATGAAGTGCGCCAACGTACCTACGTAAAGCCATGGTGGAAATAATGGAGCCCTTTATTGTAAATATATTGAAGCCATCTGAGAGTGTCTCTGGTAAAAAGTTATAAGTTTATTAATATGAGGACTGATTAGCCTTCTGTTAAGCTGTTAGGAAAAATGACATGTACGAAGTGCTATTGTGGTTAAAATTACAACGTTATCAGCGCTTCCAAAAGAAAGTGACTGTACAAGTCCATTTTTCTCGGGCGTTCATGTCACCTAGGTACCACCGCCTGACCCAAGACCTTTATGTTTTAAAATCTGCCCCGATGACGTAAGTTACGTTGCGGAAAAAAATAAACACCCTTTCTAAAGAATGGACCATAACAGCTTGCCGACAAAGCGCAGTACGTTGCCGCAAGTCGTCATTTGTGATAACGATAAGAGCGACAGCCCGTCGTTAAAAATGACTTGTCACTCCCTGGTTTTTCTTTTTTGCTCAAGGATGCAACTAACCCGTACAAGGGTAATCCCTCCCTTCGCATGATGCTTGCTACCTTTCTGGTTCTGGACAAGCGCGTTGTTTGTGTATATTTCAGGCGCTTGGCATCGAAAGGCTTAAACCTTTAAACAGCGAAAGGCTGTCACAGTCGCTTCGGTAGCTGCACGGAAAGCGCGGACAATCAGTCTACTTTCAGCACACGCGCTCTCAACCAAGACATATTTGCGAGAAAGGGGCTCCTATATTACCCATAGCGAGAAATGTATCCACAAATTACACCTCATTATCCCGATGTGTTTACGAGCCGCACTCTGGGCCTGTATTCCGTGTTATGACAAAAAATATAGTTTGTGCAGTGTCAGTAGCCTAAACATAAAACAGGAAATTGAAGTCATCACATCTACTATCCTATATCATAAATTGAAAGAAATAAAACTGAAACTGTACTTCATAATACTCGCACTGCAAACTTTTATGCATGTGATTCATTTCAATTTCCTATCTGTTCCAGGGTAGAAATATGCTGTTCAGTTGGTAAACACAGATTATTTTGCAAAATTTGCTAAGAATTTTTGCCTCCAACATATGTTCCTATTGGTCATGCACATTTCTATCTATCAGATATATGGTCGAAACATCACAAAGTCGAATTGTGAATCATTTAAAAGTTAAACTGGCTTCTCCAAATAGGGGAAATGCCGTAGGAATTTGAGAATGTAATAATACACAATCATTTGGTTGCATAAACTTCCTGATGTATAGGCATGTAATGAAAAGCTCAAATGTATTACAAGGCTATGTCTTTTCGCAGCAATTTCATTCACTGCATTTATAAAGCCATGTACGTTTTCTTTTTTTTTTTAGCGCGTCAGTCCAAAAACACATAGCAACTTATTTACCAATGCGATATAAGTTTCAGAAGCTTGTTAATTAGGTTGTCATTTGAGCAAATAAAACGAGAGACTTTCATGCACAGACAAAATAAGCGGCTAAGAGGAACAACTGACTAGTTATTTCAGAAGAATAACTGAGTTTAGCTACGTAGTGTTAAACTATGTAGCTTTAAATAATGCGCATATTTTATACATCGCCGGATAGGGGTCATTGGAGATCGCTAGGCGAGGCCTTCGTCCTGCCATGGACATAAATATAGTCTGATGATGATGATGATGAAACATTGCCGGAGGTGACCACCTCTCATCCAAGAAATATTTTTTACAGTTTAATAATTTATTTATTTGCGCCGTCAGCACTCGAAGGCATTACGGAAGGAAGTGGGTTGAGCAGGCTAAACAAATAATGCAATGATTAAAAAGTAAGTTTCTAATCATATATTTTAGCTGGTGGTACGTGGAAAAAAGTTCAGTGCGCACGACGAAGGCAGCTTTACAATTATACCATATTACCTGACCTTACAAGGAATTTAAAAGGAACATAGTAAGTAATTAACAAATTCAGATTACACAACGTACGGTAGTTGATGTTGCATGAAACTTGCTTTTATTTGTACTCTTTATGATTTCTTTGGGGAGGCGATACCATTCAAGGGCTGTGTGAGGCCAGAAAGAGCTGAAGGAAGTTAATGTGACTAAATCTGATACGTATTTTGTACAGCTGATCAATACGATGCCATATGTATGGTGACGGAGATGCAGTCGTACGCGGATATATCTAGCCAACATATAACGAATTATTCTGTATATCGAACAGCTGTAAAATCGCCTTGAATATTCCATGCAAATGTATCGGGCTGGTGCACGCGTATAAAGAACGCTCGTTCACCAGCGCATTCGATATATCGAACGCGGCGCCACGCAGAAGACCGCATAGTGCACTCCTTTGTACACTTTGAGGTATTCTGGCACCTGGAGGTGGAGAAGAGATAGTGCAGTCAGTGGAGCCCCGTCAGGCTGTTCGGCTGGCCCTCATGCTACCTCGGACGTCAACATTCCTTCTATCCGATTTTGGAGGCGTCGTAGTGTGGGTTGAGTGCCTATTCACGAGTTTATTTTCCGCAAGCGATGGCCGCTACAAGTGTAAAGAAAGAATCAGCTTGGACTTGTCAATGAAGTTGAAAGTCAACCAGCATTTTTTTTTGCGGGTAAATAAAGTGTGCTTGCTTCCCCCCCCCCCCCCCCCCCCTGTTGCGTGCAGTAAGTTAGCGGCTCTCACATGCACTAACCGGTAAGCCACCGCTTACCTGAGGGCCTATTATTTTATATACCGAATTACCTATATAACGAACTTCTTGTGATCCCCTTGAGATTCCATATATCCGGGTTCGACTGTATCAGTTTACGAGTTACAAATTCAACTTTAGCTTTATTTGGGGTTAGAGTAGCTATTCGATCATAAGTTGAACATATAAAACGAGTGGAGTAAATTTGAGTTCTAATGAGGTAATAAATACAATGGAATTTCACACATTGGATGTATACTCAAATTTTGTTCCTATTAGTGTTTTCTATAGTAACATGAGAGAGGATGGTGCCATTATAAGTGTACAGGAGCCAATAACCCAACGTTCGATCCGCAGTGTTACTAATGTCGATATGCCGGGTAAGATTAGCGGTAATAGGTTGACCAGGTAAGATTAGCGGTTCTATGAACACGTGAATACTTTTATGAATATACAGGTGGTAACTCCGTGTTGTTAAGTAAGTAATACCCGTGTCACACGGGCGTTTGGAAGGCCTTCCCACCGATAGTCAGTCGACTCAAAGGTCAAGTTCGAGCTGCTACACGTGCGGTTTCGAAGGCCGCCGAGTCAATAGTCTATCGAGCCAACGGAGCACCCTACAACTCTATTGAAATCTGGGTGGCCTTTGAGCAACGGAAGCGGAAACAGCGCGAACATGCCGTCTCGTTCACAGTGTGCTCGTACTCACGGTTAGAAAGAACAAATCCAACCAAAATGCGCTAAAAATAATATACATGAGTGTTATTAATTATTCAATAAACTATTTTCGCCACTTCATATGTGCGAACTGCACATACTCTCGACAACAGCGACGTGCTTGTGTTCATTCCTTCCTCCATGTTGTCTAGTAAACTCTCCCTCTACTCCATGTGTTGCCGGATTCCGTCATATCACCGCCATTTCGCAACATAAAATAAATTATAGCGTTTTTAAGTGGCTTTAATGTTCTTTAACTTTTGGTTACATGAAAACGAAAATAAAGATCCGCAGCGCCACACAATTTTGCGAGAAACGCCTGAACCACTCAACGGCCTTTCAAAAGTGCCGTGTAGCAGCGCGACAACTCCTTCGAGTCGATAGAGTTGTGGCGTTTCGAAGGCCGTCGACTGGAAGGCCTTCCAAATGTACCCGTGTGACACAGGTATAAAGTCGAAGAGTTGTTTTGAATGGGAGTTGCTCCGATGATGTTGCTGCTACGTCTGGTGTGCCGCAAGGCTCCGTGTTGTGGCCGATTCCTTTCCACTTTTTTAATGCGAAAGCATTATATGCCCCATTACGCGAAAACCCGTAGTTGTAGTCGGCGGCGTGACCGAATGACGCTACCAAAAATGGCCGACGGCAAAGAGTAAAAACGCGTAAAAAATGCTCGAATTGACAAATTTAGCAGGCAGGTTCATGTAAACAAAGTAAACTAATCCCTTTGAAAAGAAAAATAGGTAAATTTTGATCTGGGCGGGAATCGAAACCGGGCCTGCGGGGCGCGGAGGAGACCCGACTTTGTCCCCTACGACCGGATAAACTCATCCTAGCTCGACTCGCAACTCCCACCCCACCACTACTCCGAATTTCGCCGCTGCCGAGAAATGTATGCAGCCATCTACGCCTCAAGCTCTGGCGAGGCACCAGCACTGGCCACCCCAACTCTCTGCCCTACGCCACCCCAAGCTACCCATCGACGATCATAAAATCATCCTCCGTCCCCGTGGCGGCCTCAGCCTTCAGACCGTGAACAGCGTTGCGCTTCGCGATGCCATTCTGCAAGCAGCCCGCCTCGGTCACCAAGAGGCCAAGCCAAGCACCGTAATCATCAACACCCTCCAACACGTCGTCCTCATCAACACTCCCGACCCGCAACGCCGACACCACTACCTCGCCGTCAAGTCCGTACTCATCAAAGGCACTGCCTACGACTACTCCTACCAAGCGGCCCCGTAAGACTGCGCCCGCGGTGGGGTTCACGGGGTCCCTCTCGCCCACTCTTACGAAGACATTCAGGATCGTCTCAATCGCGAGCAGAACCCTCCCATCCTCGACTTTATACGCATAGGCTCCACGGAGTCCATTATCATCCTTTTCGAACAAGACTGGGTGTCCAAGCACATCTACCTCTCCTCCGTACTCCATAGGTGCTCCCTCCTCAAAAAGAATATCGAGCACTGCCCTAACCGCGGCGCACTCGGCCACCACGCGGATGTGTGCCCGTTTCCCAAGCAACGCCGCTGCTCCGGCTGTGAACAAGTAGACCCCCTACCTCACATTAGTAGTAGACCCCCTACCTCACACGTAGTAGACCCCCTACCTCACACAGTAGACTCCCTACCTGACATTTACCCACCGCCTACCTCAAGCAGGTGGTGTAACACCCGGGAGAATCTGGGTAGTGATCCCTACATTATTGAGATTCTCCTACAAGCAGGCCCAGCACGCAGACCAGCTCGTGGTGCTGCCATCACGAAGTAGGACTCGTTACGCACTTTCCGAGCAGCCCGCACTCTACACACCATCTCAGACATAGCTACTTAGTCCGACCAGCTTTAGTGCGACGTCCGCGCCGTGACTCGCCCCCTCCCAGAGGACTGCCCTGCGGACGCGATGGATTCCCATCTCCTGCAGCTCTGGAAAGCTAAGGCGGGACTCGAGCGGAGGTGGCAGCGCCAGCGCTGGAATACAACATTCAGACGCCGGCTGACCCAACTCAACAAGGAGACTGAGACGCATGCTGCGACTCTCTCTCGCCAAAATTGGGGATCCCTCTGTAACAGGCTGGAGCACAACATGAGCCTGACCCAGACATGGAACCTATTCCACCATCTCATTGATTCGACTCAGTCTAAGACACACCAGACACAGATCATGACAAAGCTCATAGACGCATCCGAAGCCTCCCCGCAGGAACTCCTCCAGACGCTTCGTGGTCTACACTTCCCCGCATATCCCCCCAGAGACCACCCACTATACAGGCTCCCCCAGCGACCTCCTCGACAAAACCATCAGAGAGGCAAAAGTTAGGGCAGAACTTCAGCGCCTGAATACGTCCTCAGCTCCCGGTCCCGACGGAGTGCACAACAAGGCACTACGCAACCTCGATTCCCCCTCCATCACAGCCCTAACCGACTACTTCAATGAATGCTGGGTGCGCGGCACCCTCCCAACCCCAAGTAAAGGACGCTAAGGTAGTTTTCATTGCCAAATCAGGCAAACCACTTCGACCCGATAATCTCCGTCCCATATCCCTTACGTCCTGCGTGGGCAAGCTTATGGAGCACGTTCTCCAGACCCGGCTGAGCCGGTATCTGATAGATGCCAAAAGCTCCGTCTCCGTGTACGTGAAAAAAATGACTGTCTCTATCATCTCCTCATGTTAGCTGCGGTAAAAACTGCATTTCATTGTTTAAACGCTGAGATGAAGATGGAACTACGTGTAGTACATTGCCATATTGCTGCCGCGTCCGGTATTTTCATGAAATCTCGGTGACTTCGAAATACGCCTCAACGTCTTTCGGCCGTGTGGGACGACACAGAGATCTAGACCAATTTATTGTCAAATTTCTCGAAAGCGGATGACAAGAATATGAGTAAACCACTTCTTTACAGTAGTTACACATGCATCGTACTTCAAACCCAGAGTGAATATTTTGCGTAATCACTTCCGAGTGAATTAAGAAAACAAGTGGGAGGCAATGTGCAATGTATTGTACAAGGGGTATCAGTAGGATATACCTCAATGTTTGCAAAAGAAACCGCATCGAAAGGAACAACACTTAGGCGTTTAATTAATGCTGATTCAATATTGCAGTATGAGTAGAAAAAGAAATGTCCTATATATATTCTCAATTTAGTTAAGACCCTTGTTTGAACTCGGCAAGAGTTACATATCGATGTTAGTGTCCGACAGGCCGCCATGGCGGAAAGGAACTACAGAAGGGAGCGTCACGTGACAATCTTGAAGCCTAGTCATAAAAAAATATACTGCAGAATTCGCGAAAGAAAATGCACAGTAGTAAAGTGACAGACAAGCGGTAGTTCTTTGCGCCCTGCATGATGTGCTGCCTACGTGCGTGCGTCGGTGCACCTGTTTAGTGCCGTGGAAGGTTTACAGAAGGAACGCCGTTCCCTCTGCCATTCCTTCGTAAAAATAACAAGTTACCGTTACAGTTCCACCGGCCCTTAAAGCAATGGTGGCATTCCTCCGTTCCTCCCAAAAGAAACTAGTTCCTGGAACGCCGTTCCGTACAACACTGCACCAAAGGGAATATATCGCTTTCGCATACCCACACGTAAACAGTTTGAAATGTGCCTGCCGAATTTCTTCGTTTCCTTTTTTTTTTAACACGAAAGTGTTTTATGCCGGGGTCCACCAAGACTTCACTGACGTATTTCCGTCACGGAAATACGTCAGCTTACAATGTACACGAACATAATACAAAGAAAGAAACCAGAAGAAAAAGTTCCACAAACATGCAAAATTTGGAAATCGAACCCACGACCTCTCGGTCCGCGACGATAGATCGCCGAGCGTTTAACCCATTGCGCCACAAACGCATTTGCAGAGAGCTACACAGACGCGCCTTATATATCTAACACTCCTCCGTGTACCCGCGCTCTTGCTCGGGGCGGTGCCGCCGCCTACGAGCAGAAAAGAGAAGTACTGCATTATGACACTAACGCGCACCGACAGTGAACGCTTCGGTGGTCTCAGCACTACGACGCCTCGATGCCAGCATTCGAAGGGACGCTGGCATCAAGAAGCACTACCAACGCCACCTAGGTGGCGTTCACCGTACTCAGCACAGCGGAGCGTGGCCTCCGCAATTAGCTCTGAAAATGTTTCTGAAGTTGATCGCGGAGGCTGCAATTACGACGCGCTGTACGCGCTGATTTGACTCGGTGACGATTCAGTTACGTGCTTTGTCTTGCGCGTTGTATTAGTGTGTCAGTTACGTGCTTCGTCTTTCGCGTTGTGCTAGCGTGTGCAGCGTAGTGCAGCTTCCATATGCACGACGGTTGCTCATGGTCATCGACGTTGGTAGTCGTGATGGAGGAGACGTGCCACCAGGCGTCAGCGTGGGTGCATCCACGCCTAAGGGTGCTTTAGCCACAAAACACCAATAGACATTATATATCAATGTGCAATAAACATTACACTACTTCTGTGAAGACACGTTTCACTTTCGTGTTCTATACCGATTCCTATATAAAAGGGATCAACCACATTTTTTTGACAGCGAAGCTGTTTAAGCCAGCCTTAATTTGTGGTGCGTATCAAGAAACTGCCAAGAAAGAAAATAAACTTTCTTGCCGAGGTGGGCTTCGAGCCCGCGTACCTCCGGTCCCAAAGCGAGCGTCGGAACCACTAGGCTATACGGCCACGCTGCCAGAACATGCATTGATGCTAACCATATGATTGCGTTCGAGCGTCGTCGTATTCGTCCACAGCTGGCGCGTTTGTACGCTCGTGCTCTGCGAGGTGAAGAGGTTTTATTTATTTATTTATTTATTTATTCAAAATACCCCCAAAGGCCCTCATTTTGAGGGTATTACATGGGGGGAGGTCACAGGCACTGGTCATGGATTATACATCATATTAAAGAACAAGACAATATAACAAAAATAATAATAGAGTGATACAAAGGTAATATACAAAATGAGTCACAATTATTTCAGAGAAAAGCATTAGTACATATTAGGAGAAGATAAGGCAACTGCAATGAAAAGCAAAACAGCAACAAACATCGAAAACACTGTAAAAGTCCCAAGATAATAATAATAAGATTAGTTGACAAGTCGTGAGCGAATTAAATCTTGAAACTTAGTCAAGTCAGGTTCCGTGGCAATGTCTGATGGTAAGGCGTTCCACTCAGTTATTGTGCGCGGTAAGAATGAATATGCATAATGGAATGACTGGCAGTTAATGCGTTTGACTTTGTATTGATGGTCACGACGTGGAAAGATAACTTGTGGTGACTGAAAGAAATCATCATGAAGTGATGGATGATGATAAAGCTTATGGAAAAGTGATAGGCGAGAAATTTTACGGCGAAGCGCTAAGGTGTCCAACTCAGCTTTATTCTTTAACGAGGTGACGCTGGTGTAACGTGAATAATCTGAAAAAATGAAACGCGCAGCACGGTTTTGCAAGGCTTCGATGTTACTGATGATATAAGTTTGTTCGGGATCCCAAATGGCAGACGCGTATTCTAGTTTAGGACGGATTAATGTTGTGTACGCTAGTTTTTTAACATGCATTGGGGCTTCTTTTAAGTTATGTTTAATAAGTCCGAGAGTACGGTTAGAAGAGGCAAGGGTAAGATTAATATGATTATTCCATGATAAGTTTGACTGAAGATTGATGCCAAGGTACTTGTAAGTTGTGGTGAGTTCCACGGCGTTGTTATCAAGAGAGTAGGTGGTTGGAATTCGTGGCCTATTGGTGAAAGACAAGAGTTTAGTTTTGGAAACATTTAATGGCATTAACCAATTAGAACACCATGCACTTATTGCCTCCAGGTCAGTTTGTAGTAAGTGATTATCAGTGTTACTTGTTACACATCGATAAAGTACACAATCATCTGCAAAGAGTCTGATTTTGGATAACACGCAACTGGACAAATCATTAATATAGATTAGAAAGAGTAAAGGTCCAAGTACGCTGCCTTGTGGAACTCCAGATGTAACATCAGCATGAGATGAGTTAGAATTGTTAACTGATGTAAACTGAGTTCTAGATGAGAGAAAATCGGTGATCCATGCAATTATAGTAGGGTGAATGTTAAGCTGTGAAAGTTTAAGCAACAACCTATGGTGTGGAACACGATCAAATGCCTTGGAAAAATCTAAAAATATTGCGTCAACTTGAAACCCAGCGTCTATCAGTGCATGTATGTCGTTAATAAATCCGGCTAGTTGGGTTTCGCATGAGTAGCCCTTGCGAAAACCGTGCTGATACTTGAAAATAATGTTATGGTCTTCAAGGAAGTTGATGACTTGAGTGTGTATTATATGTTCGAGTAATTTACAAATAGTACTGGTTAAGGAGATGGGACGATAATTGAGCGGACAAGCACGATCACCTGATTTGAAAATGGGTATTATTTTAGCTATGCGCCAGTCATTAGGAATACAGCCTGTTGATAGTGACTGGGAAAATAGAGCGGTTAACATAGGACAAATACTATGCGATGTATTCTTTAAAAATTTATTATTGAAGCCTAGATGGTCGGCGCTAGATGACGTTTTAAGATTGCTTAGTAGAGCTAAAACACCAGACTCACTGATGACTATCTCGTGCATTGTGATTCCTACTAACGCCTTTAAAGTTGGCAATGAGTTAACGTTTTCATGAGTGAAAATTGTTACAAATGTATCATTAAGAAGTTGAGCACAGTCTGAATCGGGGATAGGAACTCCATGAGAATCAGTAAGACTGATGTCAGTGCGAGTTACAGGATTTACAACACGCCAAAAGCGACGAGTATTATTTGTTAGCATGGATGGTAAATCATGAGAAAAAAAGTTATGGCGAGTAGATTTTAGCAATGCCTTATAAGCCTTTTCGCACGCTTTGTGTTTGTCATGGGCGCTCGCGAGACCAGTCAGTTTTGCCTGCCTGTACAGTCTCTTCTTTTTGTTATTAAGCCGCCGAAGCTTGTTGGTAAACCAAGGCGAGCTATTTTTGTAGGAAATGGCTAACATAGGAATGAACGTGTCAATGAGAGAAATGAGGTTAGCTTTAAAGAGGGCCCAGTTCTGTTCAATGGAGCGTGCATGGAAATTATGCAGAAATTGATCTGAAAATGTTGTTAATTCATTATTAATTGCGTCGAAATTGGCTTTAGCGTAACATCTTATTTTCTTTTTGGTAATTGTTCTTTTGCTCACACAAAAGTTAATGCATCCAGTTATAACATCATGATCTGCGATGCCTTCTTCATGAGTTATGTCGGAAAATATATCAGGATTGTTAGTTAAAACTAGGTCTAGTATATTGGCAGAAGTTTCAGTGGATCGTGTTGGCTGACTGATAAGTTGGGTTAATGAAAAGTCAAGACAAGTGCTCAGAAAAGAATGTGCGGCCGCATCCGTGGCCGATACCGAGAGTGACGACCAATTGATATTTGGAAAATTGAAATCACCAAAAATGATAATTACCGACCTCGGAAAAAGCGCGAACACCTCGCTCAGCACCCGATGATACTCATCGGAAAACGCGCCAGACATGTCGGGTGGACGGTAAAAAACGCCAATGATCACACTAAATGCAGTACCCTTCAAGGAAATGCAAGTACATTCAAGAAAAGAATCGATAATGATGGGTGCGGCAATGAATTCTTCCTTTATCGCGATGAGCACACCGCCCCCTCTACGCTGTTGTCTATCACATCGAAAAAACTTGAAAGTGGATTCACTCGTAAAGATGCTGTTATCGTGAATGGTGTCGTTAAGCCAGGTCTCGGTAAGTAACACTAAAGACGCCTGGGATGAATCGATGAGCGATGAGAGTGCAATACCATTAGCGACAACACTTCTAGCATTGGTGTATAAAAAGGAAAATTTTTTGTCAGTGCGACCATGCAATTTTACGGGTAAGTTGGTAGATGAACCTGAGCCTAAGGAAACGAAGGAGGAACATCATTTATCCCTGCGCCGGGAAACAAGAACAGCCTGGCCTTCATTCGTGTTCCACTCGTAAACGTCATTGTTCAAATGCAGTTTGTTGAAAACAAGGCGTACTCGATCCCCGTCTTTCTTCATAGTTCGCGAGAACTGGAGAAGCTTTCGTCGCTTTTCGCGAACTGTTTCCGAGTAATCTCGCGAGATGCTCAGGCTGGTGTTTTTCAACTTAAAGCCGCGGCTCAGAACCAGTTCGACTTCCTTCTCATTGAAGAATTTGGCTATGATAGGCCGCTTCTTCTCCGACGAAAAGCGGCCCACACGATGTGCTCTCGAAATTGACGTCACGGTAAGCCCAAGTTTTTCGGTACAGAAATTATTTACGAGTCGTTCTGACTCTTCCCAAGTTTCAGACTTCGCCGAATCTGTTATGCCATAAAAGAGAACGTTTGACCGCCTAGAGCGATTTTCCAGGTCGTCAATTTTTTCTTGTACACCTACGAGACCGTTGTCACTGCACGCGATGGACTGAGCACTAGGGGCTGCAGCAAATTTCTGCTCTAGTTCAAGGACACGCTTTGTCAGTTTTTCTAAATCATTCTTTATCTCTAAGTGACTTTGAAGCACCTTGTTAACCGATTCTTGAAGTACTGAATTGCTAGCTTCAACACGCAAGATAGAGCCAGCCACAAGGTCTAGCTTTTCCTCTTGAGCCTTGGTCATGGGTCCCGGGTTAAGCTCGACATCGCCCCCCAGAACAAGCAAGCACATCAGATACAATACAGAAGCGCGAACACTTTTCAAAACATGAGGTGGCCACGACACCGCTAAGAGACAGACATCATCGTCACGATAGGAATAAGCATCATAGTAGCTAACCTGTACAAACATCAGCGGTGAGCGTAGGATCACAGTGACGGTGCCGTGGCCCAGGGTGGCGTCGGAATGCGCACACTTTTGTACTGCCCGCTCAGCTG
The DNA here is from genome assembly GCF_013339745.2 of Dermacentor silvarum. Classification (NCBI taxonomy): domain Eukaryota; kingdom Metazoa; phylum Arthropoda; class Arachnida; order Ixodida; family Ixodidae; genus Dermacentor; species Dermacentor silvarum. Next base: position 142,955,551 of record NC_051158.1, read on the forward strand.
ACTCGGTCCCACGTTGCCAGACGGAAAAAACTACGGCATCCAGAAGTGGCGGCGCATCGACGAGAGGCGAACTGGCCAAAAACGGCATTGATAGGCCGCAGTCCGTTGACGAAATGAGTGCTATGAGAGCGAGAGAGAGCGACGCCTTCACGGAGCGGGTCTCCTGGAACGGTGTTGCAAGCTGCGCTGTGCAACGCGCAGTGTCGGCCGTAAGTCCGAGACGCGCGAAAAGAAATTATCGTCTACATGAGTAATAAGTAGAAGTTCGCGCGCACTTCTGGAAAATGCTCGGCTACGATCACACAGCTTCGCTGTTTCAAGCGTTGCGCGGCCGAGTGCAAGGTTTTTTATTAGCAATATGTGTGATATTATTGAACCGGGATACAATTTTTGTGGATGATTCTGTACTGTGTGCAAGGGCATCTAATGAGTCATTGTTTGTATTGGCGGCCGACTTGAAGCGCGTATAAAAATGGTGTCACTGATAGCATGGCCCTAAACATAAATAATTATGCAGACATTAGCTTCACTACAAAAATGTTACAAATTCAGATATAAGTATTTGTTAAGTGGCCAGTTGAAGTAAAAAAATAATTCAGCAGTGAAATATTTAGGTCTTATGCTGTCAGAGGATGACTCTTGGTCATAACATGTTAATACCGTAGTTAGAAATGCCGGGCATGCCCTTCACTTCTTGCAACAAAGTTTAAAACACATAGGTATAACGTAAAATAGCAGCGTAAAAAACAAATTTACCAATGTTGGTGTAGGCATGCCCTGTGTTGAATGCGGTTTCTGATCTGCATATCAATGTAGCATTGGGTGAACGTTAAAGAACCCCAGGTGGACTAAAGTAATCCGGAGTCCCCCACCACGGCGTGCCTCATAATCAGATCGTGGGTTTGGCACGTAAAGCCCAAGAATAAATTTTTTTGCATATTAATGCTCTAGAAAAGTCCAATCCGTCACGACACTGTTCGACCTGGGGATATACAACCACTTTCTAAGTGTAAGAGGAAAAAATAACTTGACTGGATCCCTTTGCTTGAACAGGGAAGCAGGCTACGTCTTAAATTGTTTTACTCAATCTGTCATAATCATATTGACATGTATACTTGTTTATCTTTCACCGGCGACCGCTTTTCACCGGCTAACAAATGTTAAATGGAATCGCTAGGCACGAGTGTCGACAACGTCGTCTAGCCGTTCGTCACGTAGCCAGCGTTTTGACAGCGGTTGTGCGGTCACACAAACAACGCGCACAACTGTCGTCGACGTATTTTCCGTAGCTCCCGATTTTCGCCCTGTTTGTGGGTGTTTTCCCTGCCACTGGAACGCTGTTCTTGTGGACCGCTTTGGCGGTCATAATCACTACTGGCGCCTATTTACAAAGCTCGTCGGCATCTACACCCTCCTGCTGCGGCGTCCAGCCTGAGTTCTAGTGCGGCCGTGCGCGTGCGAGTGCCCCCGCGGCACTCGCCACCTCGGCACCGAGCATCGAAGCTGTCGTCCGCTGTGTCAAAGGTCCGGAACGTTACCGATGCAACTGCCATTCTTGCCAGGAGCGTCTTCATCTTGGGGACGAGTGAAAAGTGCGAAGAAAGTAACCTGAGTATGGATACCACCAGCACGGAGCACAGCAGCCCTGCAGTCACGGCGCACACTTCGGCCAAAAGGATGACGGAACCTAGTAGCCTTCCAGCGGATGGAAATGCAGCTCTAGCGGCGCCAAAAAGACTTCGCTCATCGCAAGGCCTACCCCCTCCACCGACACATACGCCTCCGGTGTCACCAACGACCTCGTGGTACAAAGTGGTTATCAAGCCTCGTGCGAGATACGACATGTCCACTCTGCCCAACCGTACCATTCAAGCGGCTCTGGATGCCTGCCTCGAGAAGCCCAGATTTCAAGGTTTCGCCCTACACAAACCTACCAATACCGTCTCAGTATGGGTGCCTGCTATGGCACTAGTTTATAAGCTTCAAGAACTGCAACAGATCCAAGTCTCAGAAGAATGTGTCCTTCCAGTCCAGGCGTACCTCGCCAGTGGTACTGATTTAAGGCGCTATGTGGTTAATGGTGTTGACCATGACGAAGCACCTGAAAAGCTCCTGCAGGAACTATCATGTCCTACGCACAGGGTCGTCGCTGCTCGCTACCTAGGTAGCGGTCGTACGTGCCTAATCACGCTTCAGGGTCCTAATTCCCCACCAGAACGTATCCTGTACTACGGCTGCGTCTTGCGCCCGCGCCCATTCAAACGCTCCGTTGTGTACTGCTACTCCTGCTTTAAACAGGGACACATGAAGTCATCGTGCCCCTTTCCACCTAAGGACGACAACATGGAGCCTGACCCATCAGCATCCTTTCGTTGCGGCCTATGCCAAACAAATGATCATGACATCACTTCCCCGACATGCCCTACGAAGTTGAAAGCTACTAAGAAAGCTCGACAACGCCGCTCTCGGCAGCAACCAAGCACCTCTCAAGGTCCATCGATGAAACAAGTCCCTGTGTACAACCGTTACGCCGTTCTAGCATCGCTGGAAGAAGACGCTAGCCAGGTGACAACAGCAACTACAGCGACAAGTGATGCGGCCAAACCTACATATAGCGCAGCCATTAGGGCGTCCATTTCGCGACCACAACGGGAACGGGCGCCACAATCGATAGAAGAGACGCCGCCTCCCCTGGAGAATGAAGAATTCCAGATCGACGCTCGCCTCGCCACTCTCGAAATGGAAATCCAGCGTCTCAAGGAACGCCGTACACTGCTCCAGCTTCGTCATGACGGAGCGCGGGCATCACAATCGACGTCGATGCCCATTCCTGCTAACGTGGTTAACCGAGCATCTATGTCACAGTCTCTTTCATCCCAAGAACTCTTGCGCTTCGTTGCGCAGCAGCTCCAGCATCTCACCTCGGTTCTAGTGGCCAACCTCAACCTGTGATGGCTGCTACGTCTTCAAGTGCGCCAGAAGGCATTTTACAGTGGAACTGCCGCGGCATCGCCGGGAAGGTCGTAGAGCTGCGCCAGCGTATCAGATATGGGAAACTGCGTGTTTGGGCTCTACTGCTTCAGGAAACTAACGCCCTGGGGTGCTATGCAGGAGGCCCCGAGTTTGGCGAAACTCGGGATCTTCACGAGCTCTGGCGACGCCCCAAGATGAAAGAACTAATGGTAACAAGACAAAGTTTGTCCGTCGGCACACCTCCAGTTTCATTGGTTTATCTAGATTCACTCTGGGTGGCCATCATCCCTTGGGCGTTGCCATATGGGCGGTCGACAAACTGGGGCTCACGTGATCATACGGTCGGTACATGGTCGTGCATTCTTTCACTTGTTTGTCGTTCCACCGAGTGCATTAGAGGCACAAGCAAGTTATCAAATAAATGCATTTAGTACAGTCAACCACAAAAGTTTGCGGACCACGCGAGCGCGTGCCAGACTGCCTATCCGCGCCACCTAGCGGTACGCCACATAGCGGCGACAGGGGCGCTCTCCCGGATATGAGCCCTCTTGGTACTCGCCTGCCTGTTAATTTTTTATTCCCGTGCATGACATTGTTAGTTCGTTGTGTTGACGCAGAGCGCTGTCTGCGATAAGACCGCCACATATCTGGCTTGATAGCAGTATCGGAGCAATCACTGCAACCTTTGTCGACTGGTGTGCCAGTGGGTAGATAAGTTTCACGAAGCGCTGCGACGATTTTTTTACGCGACGTTTACTGGCGCACTTTGGTTGGCAGCATCTTGGTCCAATGAGCGTTGCTGCTTCTGCGTCTTGAGAGAAAGGGTAGGGAGGTGTTTCACTGTCATCAAAAATAAAGAAAAAGCGGATGCATAGAAAATTTTCTTTCACACATAGGCGCATCTTCGCATCAGTCGCTGAAAACGTAGTAGACTTGCTTCAGGCCACGTGGTGATTGCCTATTTGGAAAGATGCCGCTGCGTGTTCCACTTGACGAAAGAAGGCACATTGTGCGTTTATTTATAGAGGGAATACCTCAGCGCGAAATCTGCCGCCGAACCAACAGGAGCCGGACTGCCGTGAATAGGATTATTCAAGCTTTCCGCGACGATGACAGATTCACAGATATGGAGCGCAGTGGGCGTCCAAGGGCCACGACTGAGGAAGAGGACCGCCTGATTACGGCCGCCATCGTGGCTGATCCTTTTCAAAGTGCAGAGGATATCCGAGAAGCGCTCTCGCTCACGGTATCGTCTGAGACTGTAAGAAGAAGGCGGAGTGAGCTTGGCCTGCAGTCTTTCGTAGCAGCACAGAAGCCCTGCCTCTCAGACAGCCAGCTACAAGAACGACTCATGTTCGCTACAGCAATGAAAGATTGGACAACAGAGAAATGGGGCGATGTCATCTTTAGCGACGAGTCAACTTTTTCCACGCGCTGGGACCAACGGAAGCGGGTTTGGCGTCCACTAAACTGCAGGTGTGTTTACAGCGTATTGGCAGTTAATTCACGAAGCTAATTCTGCATCACAACATGTTTCACGTAAAATGAGCTTTTGGACATTACGAGATTTTTCTGTAGTGGTATTATGTTGAAAACATTACTCTGAACATTACTTACTCTGAAGCTAATTAAAAGCTGCCAGTGGGTCTTTCAGTACTATCTAATGATGTTTGCACGTTTTCTATTGCAACTCTATAACAGCATTATAAAGTTCATACGCAAGAGGAATCACAACATTTTTAGACGCGCCGCTGGAACCCAATTGTATGCTATTTCTTGCAGATATCTGCCTAATTACACACAGAGTGTTCTATCCAGTGGACGGTGTTCCGTGAGCGTGTGGGGAGCAATCAGCAAAGATGGCCTTGGTCCCCTTGTGCGTCTGGAAGGGCCCTTCACTGCGTCACGGTACTGCGACGTCATCACTAGACACCTCGTTCCGTATGTGCTGGACGGTCCCTTCAGCGACGGCTGATATTTTTTTCAACACGACCGCAGCCCGATCCATAAAGCACGTATCGTCCAGTAATTGCTAGAAGAACATGCTGTTTGCCAGCTTGAGTGGCCTCCATGTGGCGCCGACTTGAATCCCATAGAAAATGTCTGGGGCATGTTGAAGAAACGGCTGTCCACACGAGCCAACCGCGGCCGCACGGCCGATACGCTGTGGCAAGCGATCGCACAAGAATGGGAAAGCCTGCGCGGTCGACCGGAGATTACTGAATCTGTGTACGAGTCGATGCCCACACGCATCAATAAGGTGCTAGAAAACGGCGGACATTTCACTTCCTACTAGATCATTGAGAGACCTATGTTTCATGACACTTCTGTAAATGTCTTGTGAATAAATTCATCCCCTTCAGACACGAATTATGATGCACTGTCTGCAAATGCGTCACATGCGCATGGCATCATTTCAAGACGCTCACTATTACATTCTAAGAAAGAAGACGAAGCAATGTGCTGTTTTGTGCGAGTTTCAGTAAAAAAAAATTAATTAGCGTATAACTCATTATCTAATTATTCTGAAATCCGTCAGCTTCAATGCTTGCATAAAAAGAATCAACTATTAGGCCCGAAACGCATGCACACTTGCTTTTTCGGTTGTATTCGTGTCGACCGGAGAAAAAAAATACTCTTGACGTTGGTCTTGGAACGCGGCACGTCGAACGATTGTCTAACATGGTAGTGTCTCCAGCAAAGTGATCATCTGCAGCAATACGCAGGACAATGAAGTTAACTGACCGCTAGTTGTCCCATCAGGAAGCGGACACGAATGTGCACACTGAGTTTTAGGTCATTTGAAGAAACACGTGGCGTGGGACGCGCCTCCGAAGTTCGAGTCCCCAAACGAGGACGCCGTGTCGCAAAGGGTTATAAAAAGAGTCATCGCACCCAATTATTTCTTATTTTTCTAAATGTAACCACTATAGCAGCGCGGTGGTTCTGGCTTTGCGCAGCAAAACCTGGGCGCAGGCGATCAAATCCCGGCCGCTACTGTCACTTAGCGATGGGGGAGGAACGGAAAAATTCTGCCTACTGACTAAGCATCTGTGTCCCATGGCTGCCTCACCGCTCACTCACGCACTCACGAAAAAAAAAAAAAAAAAACAGCGTGGCTACGCGAAAATAGAACTGATAACAGCCGAAGAATACGCTGTCTGATTACTTGTACTGATATTCTGCTCTCAAAATATAAGCAAGTAGCCCTGGCTAACAAAGAGCGCGTCACGTTGAAAGAGATAGGTAGAAAATATTTGCGCACAGTGCGAAAATAGACAGGCCATAGATTTAAGGAGGGATGCGTCTTCAACGTAGCGCTGCTGTCGATCGCTGGTGACGTAGCGGAAGTGTCGCGAAGAGGCTCTTGGCCACGCGCTCGCGTGGTCCGCAAACTTTTGTGGTTGACTGTACAATGATATTAGTCACATTACCGTAGGGTATAGGTGTATTAAAGTTTACAAATTGTACACTGAACGTGTATTAGACTAATTTGTAGTTTAATCGCTTCGCGTTATACCACGAGGGCACGCTCGCCCTCATCTTTCTTCCTCTGGATTGGATTGGCGCGGCTCGCTACGTGCTTGCGCTAGCATTTCCGAGTACAGATTGGTGTGCGCTTGGTTTTCGCACTGGGCTTTGAACAGATCGCTCGTTGCTCTTTCTCTTTCCTCTAGATTTAATTGGCGCGGCTCCCTACGTGCTTGCGCTCCCATTTCCGAGCGCAGATTGGTGTGCGCCCGATTTTTACACTGGGCTTTGAACAGATCGCTCCTTGCTCGCGCTAAAGTAAGGCTTCGAGACGAAGGGAGCGTCGGCTAGCGCAGAAGTGGTTTGCCGCGCGCTTACCGTGTAAGCACTCAGGAATGTCGGAAAACTCTCATGCAAGGATAAAAAAACTACGCTTTATTTTCTTTTACATTGTGACGCACCTTCATACTGGCTAGCGCCGAGCGATGGCTTCTAACAACCGTAGGAAAGAGTCTTTATACTGGGTAGCCCCAGCGATCCGTGGCTTCTAACAAACGCAAGAAAGGGTCTTTGCAGCGCACGTGGCCGTTGAGTGCCACCACACTCATCCCAGGCGGGACTTCAGCATCAGTGCAGTTACTCTGTACCCACTGCTCACGAGGTGGCGCTTCACTTTTATTGCGATAGCAATTATATGGACACTTCAACCGGATTTCTGCCGTCGGCGTCGTCGCCGTCGCCGTGACGTTCCGTATAGATAAAATCTTCGCCGCGCGCCGTATGCCCCAGCGGAAGCGTGGGGGGACGCGCGCTGTCACGGAGAGCGAACGCACTCAATCTCCCACGCGCAAGCAAGGAAGCGGAAAGCCAGCGCCGGAGGGAGCATGGGGGGGGGGGGGGGGGGGGCACTTCTCTGCCAACAACCGCGCTCGTCGCTCGTCCGCACAGTCTCTTATCTCTCCCACGCGCAAGCCAGGAAGCGGGAAGCCAGCGCCGGAGAAAGCATGGGGGGGGGGGGGGGGCGCACTTCTACGCTTTCAACAACCGCGCTCGTCGTTCGTTCGACCGCACCGTCTCTTATCTCCACACGGCTCTGACCTTTATGCCGCTCAGTTTCCGTTGATAGACCGCACGTACCTTCTTCGCCCGCTGCGCGGGCGAAGGTACGTTGCGCTGCCAGCGTTTTGACAGTCGTTGGCTGCAGTCATTCAGTGTGATCTATTCATGTTTGTTTGTGCGCGCTCACACCACGCTTGTTCATTCAGTTAGTAATAGTCGGGCCACATTTTCCAACGCACGCTACACATGCAATGCTGCCCAGATCGGCAGTGCAGCACTACGGGTGTGTCCCTTCGCACGCGCTGCCCACGGTAAGCGCTTCTCATCAACACCACCGTTTCACACGCGCCTTCTCGTGGTCATCGAGTCTCTCTTCATGTCGGTCTACTTACGCCGCAGCACACCTGCTTACTTAATCAGCTCATGTTTACTACAATTCATATTGCTACCAAGGCCGCTCACCTTACTTCGTATGACATTGCTGTGTTGCTATCGCATTCATTGCTTCGCCCTTAGGGCGAAACTGTGACATTTTTTGACAATAACTTTATATTTTTCGCGTGTGAACGCCCGTGTTGGTTTCCACAAAGTGCACGCTGTGGTTAACTGTCTCCCAATGCAGATTAAGGCATAGCCCCGTTAGCATCCACTGAATTTGGGACACAGTTGTATGCGGCCAATTCGTCACAATGAATAATGGTCCCCGGTTGAATATTGGCTGCAATAATGGCGCCAGCGTTGCCGCCTTTCGTCGGTCGACCTTGAAAAGTAGCAGCACCCCTCAGGTCGCGCAGACCATGCCGAAGACCCCTGGGCCACCATCTTTAACACCACCGTAGTTTTGGCGGCTCGGCGGAATGTTGTCGCCCGTCATTAGGTGGCCTCGATTGCACTTTTGCTCGCCGCGAAGAAGGCACTCGTCAATTTGCGCTGTCTTCCCGGGGCCACCGAGTGGATCTTGCGCCAGCAGCTCGTCCCTTGTGACCTTACGGGGGTCACAAGGGACGAGTCGGCGATGGCGTGCTCCGATAGAGGAAACAAGTCTACAGTCTCTTTCAACATCCATATGTCTACGCTTTTGCTCACGCAGTACGCGAGTCAAATCATTTGGCGCCTGGTCAGGTGGACGCCCGTTCGGACGGCCGAGGCGGTCCGTGTTGGCGCAGTAACTTCCTTCGACTCTCTGCCCGTGCCGTGCAGCGGTACCGTGTACCTGCCAAAACTGATTTCGGCACCGGAAGGCAGCCCGGCGTCCATACTGAGTCTTCCAATATAATGTGACTACTTCGCCTGCGCAGGTTGGTTGGTCTGGGTTGAACCCCAGGCGCTCGCAGGTGCTCCAGTACTCCGATGACGACGCCGGACCTGGCCTGGTGCTGGGGCGCGGTGGACGAGCTTGCTTGAAACAGGAGAGAGCCGAAGCGATCGCATGAACTATTCCTCCGCAGCTTAGTCAAACCAGTCTACCCTGGGCAAAGCATAATTTGCCCGCCACCCTATCTCCGCAAACGACGGCCTTCGCCTAACTCGTCACACAGCCAGCGCACTCACGTTTTGGAAAGGCAAAAATGACGCTGAAACTATACGTCGGACATGTAGGTGAATGGTTCCAGATGGTCATATTGACGCTTGCTGCCGCTGGATGCGATTACACAGGCTGCTGCTGCCGCCACCATGTTCCCGAGTTCAACTCGAGGGGGGTTTCGCGATGTACGAGTTTGGCCCGAGTTCGCGTGTCAATCAAAACCATACGTCACGCCCCGCGCGAGGCATGTAACTCTTGTGTGCGCGCCCGCCATGGTTGGGCCACGCCCAACTTATTTTCCGGCAACAGTGACGTGGTGCGGAACTGAGAGGCATCAACAATCTTGACCGCCGACAGAAAATACGCACAGCACACTGTCATCGGTGATGCACTGTAACTGAGAACCACTATCAAAAACAAAGCGGCGACTTTCGCTGGCTCATGCATCTATCTTCTTAGGCTGTGATGGCCCCACAACATGGTTCATTGTCTGCATTGTAGCGACGTAGCGCACAGCAAATAATTATCGGAACGACACTGTAGCTGCTTGCAAGGTGTCGATGCGCCGTGGTGGATGACGATGCTGAGCAGTGCGTAGTGTTTTCCAACGTGAAGGTATCGCAGCTGTTGTTTGAGATGGCTGCTCTGCACTCTAAGCCAAAAATGGAGAAAATGAGAGTAACTGCAGTGTTTAGTCCTCAGGACTAACATTTAGTCCCCAGAGGGACCAACTGGAACAAGATGGCTGACATGTCGAAAATCGAAGGACTAAGTGTTTAGACTCCGGTTTGAAAGGGAGCAACGGAAGGACGAACGGCAACGCTTGCTCTCGTCATGCAACCGTTGCTCTCCTACAGAACGCCGCATGCATACTGCCTCCTGCATTTGCACGCGCTCACATGTCTATTCACGAGCCAGATTTTCTTGCGGGTTGGCGTAGGGGGACTACGTTTTGCAAATAGATACGCATGCACACAAATGAAGTAAATGGTTGCCCCTAAGCGTCAGCGGCTGAAGCTGCAGTCGAGTCAGTGCATTGACGAACAACCTGCAACAAAAATAGCCTGAGAACATCGCAATAAAATGCGAAGCTACGCGGCACCCCGTACAACGTCGCGACAAACAGCAGATAGCGAGAACCATAGCTGGTCTTCGATCTTCACATAGTGGAAGGGCTCTGATTTTTTTTTTTTAGGGGAGGGGGGGGGTGCGGGGGGAGGCTAATAATACAGATTATTAGTCTATCATATCGAGCACAATTTACAGGCAAATCGCAGTGTTACATAGTTTCCCAAAAATGTTGATTTAAAAGCAATGCTGAGGTTTATGCGAAAACCACGATTGAGGCACACTGCAGAGATCGTTTCGACAATTTCTGAGCCTACAGCTGATGTTAACGATAGCCGGAAGTTATCTAAAACGACGTGACTGCGCCGGCAGTCAATATCATTCAACTCACGCCCCAGCGACGGCTTTCAAAGGATAACGTAACTCGATCTCTAAGGCCATGCTTTTGCTGGCTGCAGACCACGGAGCAATCCAAAAAAAGAAAATACGTCATAGAATTTATTTCCACGATAAACTATAGCGTAAAATGTGGACTGTTCGGTGGCTTGTTTTGCCTCGCAACATATATACGTAGCTGGGCGTAACACGGCACAAAACATGAGTTTACTGGTGAATATTGTTGGCATCACGGAGGCCACAACAACCTCACAAGTATGCAGGTGGCGCTGTTCTTTTTCCTCAGTCTTCAAGATGGCGGTCGTCTGTGCGAGCTGCAACCGGGCTGCTTACGATATATTTTCTCTATCGTGTGTTTTTGTGTTTGCTGTAATGAAGCGGGACGTAGTTAGCGTGCACAAAAGTGTCAGAAGATACCTCGTGTCTCGCTGCGAACTCGCCGTATGCGTGGCGCGCCAGGCAAATGTGGACCAACGCTTTTTATGTTGTGGCCTTTGTCTGGTTGTGGAAAGTTGGGTGGACGTCGAAAAAAAAATAATGCGTATTGTTAGCGTGCCTCAGCTCGTCCACTACGCAGCGAAATCTATGATGGGAGTAATGTCGTCGACGCAGCACCGGCAACTTGGAGATCGTCGTACCATTGAAAAGGTAAGCAGTCGTGCTTGCTAAGTACACGTGTGTTGTGCGTGCTCCTCACGTGTGCATAGCGTACCTTGCGAACGTAGGAAATTGAACTTCTGCGACAACAGTAAAACCTGTGCTTGTGCATGCTGCGCGCTGTTTGTCAGAATTTAGTTACGCAAATTTATTGCTTTGATGCGAAATTGAATGTCCTGATAAGCGTTTTCTTCCGATGAGAAAAATTACGTTCGAAAATAATCGTGTTCACCTGTACGTGCGCTTCCGCTTTTCTGCTGAAGTTGCATAATAACGACTGATCTGTCTCTTCACCGATTATTACGGCAATTACGTTTTTTCGCTTATAAACTCTTCGACGTTGTAAATAATCTATGCTTACCAGGTTTTCGGTTTACGAGCAGTTTGAGGTGAAAACGAGAATGTAAGCAGTCACAGTTTGCTACTAGTACAGCTTTCTTTTCAAAGCAAGGGGTGTTGCCATAACTTTGACGTAACTAAACATGGCAGGGGAAAGTTGTTTAAACTAAGTCATGAAAGCAAACTCTAGTATGTAAACAAACATTTCTTGTATGTGCTGCTGCGTGCGTGTTCAAAATTTTACTTTGATGAAGGGGTCCCTATTATCATGACATTCTTCAGTGACTCGACCTTGTGCTCCGTTGCCACCCTGCACTAGTCCAGACATGTTTTATGTGCACCTTACATGTGTTCACAATATGACAGTTTTATTGTGCCAATCGATGCTATAAGTTAACACACTACTCATTTTGCAGTGGTGAGACCGTGACCCTATAGCAGTGTCGACATAATGGCAGGGAAATGCAGGGATCCCGCAGCCATGGCTACAGCAGCACAGGGTGTAATCTGGATGTCATGTCAGGTATGTATGAAGTGTACGTGTACCAGAAACTACGATCTCAGTATAATTTGTGTATAAGCTTATCGACATATTACTCAACTCAGCTTACTAAATAGTTATGCAATGTTATTCAACTTGCTGCTTATTTGTGTTCATAACATTATGCACACATTATTGTGTTCTACATAAAACTAAACCTAACATGTCCTGATGTTTAGCATGTTTTTCTCGCTTCAATCACTTGGCTGCAAGTTCACTTGTTTTTGCTTTGCACACAGTATATTACTCTCCTTATTTTGGTTTCATTGTTTTGAAACTGTTCTTTATGCTGTAGCTTTTATTTCTGTATTTTTTTCTCTGTTTATGCTACACACATGTGCAGTTTTTGTGCATGTTAGAATTCGAACTGTAGTGTGCCAAATATGTCACAGGTCTAAGTGTGCAGCGTGCTTACCTTTGCTTACCATTGTTACTTTAGCATTGCTATTTACAATAATTTCTGTCTTGTCCTCAGATTAACTGCCACTGGCAAATACACATATGATGAGCTTAAATTTCTTGAAATGAAATGTGAAGGTGTAGCCTTGCGACAGCTGAAGTATGGCAGCAATGTCGAAGCTAACTTGCGCCAACTATTACTACAGTATGCCAACAGATACCCATCCCTGTATTTGTGCATTTTCTGAGAACCAGCCGTGTTCACTAGGTGAAATTTGTAGCGTCCTTTTGAGTTTGCCGGTCAGTTCATGTAACTTTTCAGGACAAAATTTACACTGTGAGAGAAGGCAGACCATTACTAATGGGGCTGGCGCACATGCCTTTTTATTTATGCAGTGTGCCTCCCTGATTTCATGTGTAAATTTTCCACTGTAGGTGAAAAATAGGTGACGATCGTGTAATCTGGCCAGAAGTCCTATTGCTGGAATGCACGGCCAAGACGGATGAGCATACTGGCCTTTTGAGTCAAATATGGTTAATATCTTAAGTACATACTTAGGCATTGGCCAGTCTGTATTATGTGCATTTGACCACATGTGAAAGGAGTACAATACACTGCCTCGCACAAACACTGGACAAATTTAGTGGTACCTTTAACCAAGGAAGCCTCGCTTGCTTGCCTGCTCGCCTTTCACAGTTCACTTACGGACTGTCGTGCATATCCTGTCTACATTATTTCTTTCTGGTTATATATGTGCATAGCAATCCACAAGCGAAATGAGAAAGACATCCAGGCAAGGGAGGCTTGCTTAGTTAAAGATACCACAAAACTTGTCTTGCATCCATCAGGGGTTTTGTGGTCTATTCCTTTGATCATGTGTATATTTGGTCAGATTTACATGGGGCAGACTGGCCGGTGCCTCAACATGTGCCTGGGAGAGCACCAACATAGGTGTGACATAGTGGACATAGGCCGACATAGGCATGACATAGTGGACTTGAAATGCATGAGAACTATGCCGGTAGCTCATGCAAACATTCTATAACGGCTGGCACTTAAATTTCTCAGGGTTGCATTGGGTTGCCTGTACACCGGCACTCCTATGCTTGTTTCTACGCCAAGTGATCAGATAGAAGATTTTCCAAGTGCTGTTAGCAATCCACAGACACTGCTGCTCTTTGTCGAGTGGAAACCAATACAGCCAAAGTAGTTCACAACACGGATGAATAATTTTTGGTACAAAGTGCAGCTGTACGCAATAGCCAGTAAATGTATCTTGACTTATAGCTATGGTGGCACTGACGATGTGGAATGTCCTGTGTTTTTGCTTTTGCTGTTTTCATTGCCATAATAAATTCTCTCTGTTTTTGTTGGAGTTTGTTCTGTTGGTTCTGGAAGGCAACTTGGAAGCTCTGTTTATGTTGGTACTACTAACAGCATCTTGTACCCATTGACATCTGTTTTGGCTAGCACAAATGAGTCGACTTAAATTCACAAAGCTCTCTATGTGCAAGCCTTCATAACAGCACTTCTTGACTGGCCAGCACCCTGGTTTCTGCATCCTGTTTCATGGGTGGACCGATCCCCCTGGTTGACCAATCACCACTTTTACAAATTCTTGCTTACGAACGCTTTCTGAATCTGCTCTCGGGTTCCTTGTGCACCACCTTACTGTTTCAAACATTGAAGTGTTATGCTATTACAAAAATTAGCAGCATCAGAAATGTTTGTATTCTTGTTGTGTGGCCTCTTTCCCAGCTCCTCGGCCATCAAAATTGCTTGTCTCCCGAAGCGACCGTCATACTGAATGTGCTGCGTTGCCATAATGCCGCGAATGAACTGAGTCGAACCACAAAAGGTTATAGGGTATTACACCACCGTAACCAGTCACAAGCACAGTGAAAACAGCGCCGATTCCAACCAAAAACAAGTTAGCACTTCGGTCGACCTGTTCATGGATTGGATCGAGCCGTAAGGTTACAGGTTGCCAACGTAACGCAAGAAATCGTGGGATTTATTAGATTTGTTTTAAATGGTCAATTTTGTCGTTATTCAAATGAACACAAGGGTCATGGTTCAAGCAACGAAAATTGTGAAAAAAGTACACTTGTGTTACAATCGAATAAATACTGCAATTTTTGAATAATTTAATCTACCTTCCTTGCAAGCAGTGCAGGTTCGTGCCGTGGGATTATTCAGGCAGTCTGTACCTGTTTTTTGGGCAAGACATCGTCACTGCCTATATTCTTAAGTTTTTTTTTATTATACGATGCCCCATTTATAGAGCGGTTTTGTGTGGTCCCCTCAAAGCCTTATAATCGGGGATCCACTGTAATTGCAATGTAAATTGTCTTTCAATGCCTGTGTTCATATATAAGGTCTTGCAATCGTGGTGTAGGGTGTTCATGCCTAATTTGTGAAAACTTTTCGTTTCAGACCTGAAGCCTACAGCTTCAGATTGTGCGCTTGACTGTCAAGCCTTGTGAAGGAGAGGATGGAGGCTTTTATTTCCCCTTACGTAAGATTATATGTAACTTGCATGCTGATAATAGACCTGTTGCATGGACCACTCATCTACAGCGTGCCTCATAATCATGTGTTGGCTTTGACACTTACAACTCTATCATTTATTTTTGCAGCACCCGGATGCGTCACATCATATGCCTACGGTGAAATACCAGGGAACTAGCCTGCTGCAAGCAAGAGCCCTCCATGTACAGCTCGAATCGATCAAGATTGACGAAGATGACCTTGTCTCTGGCCTTGCAACGCAGATTGCCCTTTACTGGATATTCGACATTGTTTTTGCGCCAAAGGCACAAAGAACATTTGACCATATGCCACATGGTCGGTGTTAACAGTTGTGTGTGGCCAACTGCATTTGTGCGCGTGTCACACACGTTGCTACTGTAAAAAAAATAAAAAAATGTTCTATTGTTTATATTTTCTCCATATTTTATGTTACAAGCACCCAAGCAGCTCTTGTTCTGTGTCTGAACAACATGTTCGAGATAAAAAATAAAAAAATCCCAACCCAAGCAGCTCTGCTCATGTCTTGGGCCTCTGAAAAGCATGTTCGAGACAAAAAATTAACCCTATAAGGAGTAACACCAATATGGAGTACTAAATAGTTCATCCCCTGGCGAGTAACTGGAAGGATGAGCAGTTGGTCCTCGGAGAGTAACTGCAAGGACCAACATTTAGTCCTCGGGGAGCAGCTGGTGGGACTAACATTTAATCTCTGGGGAGCAACTGGGGAGACTAACATTTCATCCTCCAGGGAGTAACTGGAGGGACCAAAAGTTAATCTCCAAGGGAGTAACTGCTAGGGGACTAACAGTTCATCCCCTTGCCGTTGGTCCCTAAAGGGAGTAATGGTTGTGGCAACGCAGTTAGTCCCTCAAAGGACTAACCCCTATACCCCCGTTAGTCTCTTTTGGCTTAGAGTGTGTCATCGGTGGTGTATCGGATCTGCAGTGTCGCAAACACGGTCAGCGCCGAGAAACGCTCGCTTTTTTAAACCCATTGCGATGGCATTTCTTCATCACAAGCACGGCACACTAAATAGTTGCAACCCCTTCCTGCGTTTGAAGTTTAATTTCCTAACTGCACACAGGAGCCATCACCCGCCAAAATGCGATTGCTGCGCTGTCGTTACTATATCTATCTGCGATCGCTGTTAGCTCAGCAGCAGAGACAATCGGCAAGCACATTGGAGAGAACAACTCTGCGTATACATGCGAACGGAGGCACCTTCACTGGGCAAGCGATGACAAGCGATGAATTGTGTCACTGGGCAGCGCACTCTTCTTTGCAATGCATCGCGGAGGCTTCGCGCACGCAGATAAACTGGTGCACTTTCACTGTGTTGCGTCACTACGGACCCTAGAATACCGCACAGCCATTTTGCAGTGACAACCGTTGCTCCCGTCGTTTCAGTTGGTAAAGCGGCGGCCTTAATAGCCGCCTAAGTGAAGCACCTGCGCTGAACAACTATGCCGCAGCGCTGCGTGGCCATTCCCCTAATAGTCAGGAAATGAAAAGATCACTGTCATGACTGACTTTATCAATGATTAGAGTGCCTCGATGCGCGCGGGCATCAAGGCACCCTATCAAGGATAGCACTGCAGTGCCCCTGGCGACTGCTCACCGTATGAACTCCCTCGTGCGTGCGACGCTCTAAAATGTATCCGCTTGTAAGCTTTCGCCTCACTGTCGCCACTCGCGGCAAAAAAGTGCAAAATTTAATATTTGTCTCGATCTCTGTCATCAAACATTTATAGCATTCCAAACGAAAACCAGATACTTCAAGAAATAAAATGTTTCTTATTTTATTTTTTGTATTTGAACGTCATCGATTGAGGGAAAGTGTAGGCGCAACAATGCACCGCATGTGCCCTGTTCGTATTCGACGTAGGATAGAAAGATAATGCTCGAAAAAGGAGGCACGCCCTTTACGCGCCCTACAAAGGCGTGGCAAGTGGCTCACGGCAAGTGTGCAGATAGACATCGGTACAGTCACGGTATTGCTAAATGGTGATAATACGTTGATAACAATACGCGGCGCTGGCGCGTTTTGCTGCGCAGTCTTCTGTGCTTGAAGCACGGAATCACTGTGCCGCGCAGGGTGCGCTCATGTTGTCATGCGCGGCTTTATCTCGACATTTCTTTTTGCCTGCTGTTCTTGCACGTTCCTTGCTATCTCCGTTCACTGACTGCCATCGAGCAAACTCGGGTGAAACTCGTACGAACGAGAAACTCGGCGCATCCTGCATAGCACCCCTGCCACCCATTTCAGGATATGTGGCATACTCATCGCCTTCAATGCTGGACCGTAGGAGTGCTACGCCTGATGTCCTTCCAGGAAAGGCTGCCGTTTATGTACGATCCACCCTTTATCAGACCCGTGTTGATCTTTCACGGTGGTGCACTTTATGGCAAGAAGTCGTGGCCGTATTGGTTCGTCTCCAACGCACAGACGTTATCATCGTTTCATACTATGCACGCCCCTATAGTGGTCGTGCGACTCGGTTGTGCCTCGGCTGGTTGGCGCACCTACGACAGAAACATCCTGGTTGCCCCATTATGGTAGCAGGGGATTTTAACGCGCCCCATACCACATGGGGTTACGCCATTTCCAGTGCGCGTGGTACGTGTGTGCTGGACACATTTGAGGACGCCCAATTCACGCTGCTTAACAATGTGTCAGTGCCTACTCGTCGGTGGGACCACCCTCGCGCGCCGCCACACTCACCGGACCTGTCTTGGTGGCTAGGAAGGACCACCGTCTCGTGGTCATGTGAACCCGACTGCTGGGGAAGTGACCATCATCCGATTCACCTTGGTTTACCTTCGGGCGGAACAGGCCGCCTTCGCCGGCTGTGCCGCGTGGTGGACTGGGATAGATATAGGGCGGTATCGGAAAGCAATGTATCCAGCTTCATGCAGGACCCGTCCCATTGTCTTAGTGCGGCACTAGTTCAAGCAACCCGTACTTCGTGGGTGGATGAATTGCGAACCACTCCAGATTTGCAACTTCTGCGTCTCTGGGCGTCGCGCCGCCAAGCAGAACTTGCATCAGAACGTCACCCTTCATCAAATTCCCTCCGGTTGGAGGCCCAACGTCTTACTGCAGTAGCTCGGCGCCATGAACACCGCTTAGAACGTGGCCGCTGGATAGACTGGTGCTCTTCCCTCGGCCCTTCGTCGTCCAATGCCTCTATTTGGCGCACCTTCCGTGTAATGGAACGCGGCCGGCGGCCTCCAGAACCTGCAGCCTGCGCGCTGTTAGCATCTGGCCAGACACCAGCATTATTCGCCGAAACGGTCGCCCACACCTTTTTTCCTGCTTTGGACACAGCACCGCCTCCGTTCGTTGTTCAAAACAGCCTTCCCACGGACGCAGGCACGCCCCCTACGCTCGCCGATATCGAGGGTATACAAGCTGACTTCACTATGGCGGAATTTTTAGCGGCAATAGACCTTTCGAAGCCAGGCAAGGCACCAGGGCCGGATGGCATACCATATGAACTGTATAAAAACACGGAAGGCAAGGTTCTCGATGTGCTGTTGGGTGCCATAAACGAAGCTTGGGCTACAGGAGCCATTCCTGATTCTTGGCGTCATGCAGAAATGGTCCCTATTCCCAAACCCGGAAAGCCCCCGGACAATATCGCGTATATGCGCCCAATAGCGCTAACCTCAACGTTAGGCAAGCTGATGGAGCGTATGCTTGCGACACGTATTACATGGTGGCTCGAGCGATACTCTTGGTACCATCCTGGCCAAATTGGGTTCCGTCCTCATCTGGGCACCGAGGATGGCCTTGAGTACCTTTCTTCTATGGTTCTCATCGGAGGTCGCTCCCGAAGAATTCGCAGTATTTTGGCAATGGACATCCGCAAAGCGTATGACCATGTGAGTCACGAAGCAATTGTTCGAATTCTCCATTGGCTTCATTTCCCCAGCCGTGTCTGCTCATTCGTCCAAGCCTTCCTGCATGCTCGCACTTTCTCCATTCGCCTGGCTGGCCACGCAGCAGGCCATTTTGTCGCACATCGGGGTGTCCCACAGGGATCTGTGCTCGCACCAGTCCTTTTCAACATCTCCCTCCTTCCTCTAGCTTGGAAGCTAGCGACGATACGTAACGCACAATACGTAATGTATGCAGATGACATCACCGTTTGGTCAGTTCATCCTGAAATCTGCCGACAAGAACAAGCGCTTCAAGAGGCCCTGAACGTAACACACAACTGGTGTGCTCAGATAGGGCTTGAAATTTCCAAGGACAAGACAACGTACATGTCAGTAGCGAACAAGTATGGGCGCCGTCTACTGGCACTCCGGCCTCTTCTGTTAAATCTGGATCAGCAGCCGCTACACGAGGCTTCAACTCTCCGTGTACTCGGCCTTGAAATGGATGCCTCCGGATCTGCGGGACCATGGGTCAAGAAGGCAAAGCAACAAACCGCAGAAACGATACAGTTGATACGTCGGATTGCGAAGAAATCTGGCGGAGCGCGCACTGACATGGCCCGCCTTCTTGTGCGTTCCGTACTGCAACCACGACTCGTCTACGGAGCCCAGTTTCAACACTTGACGAAAACAGAATGGGCTCGCCTTGAGGCCGGTAATCATGAAGCAATGAGTGCCATAACGGGACTGCCACGTCTAACTCCGCTGCCAACCTTACAGGCCGAGTCCCAACTGAACACTCTTGACGAACTGGTGCACCAGCGTCGATGTGCGCGTGCCCTTAAGCCATCGAAGCTATGCTCGGCTGCTGCACTTGCCCGGTACATGGGACATGAAATAGACAACCCAGCTTCTACGACATCCGATGTAGCTCCTTGGAACAGGGTACAATTAAGTGACAATAAGCCTCTTGGTCGTCTGCATAGCCCGGTTCCTCGCCAGGCGAACGCTCAAGTTTCCCGACTTCGTCGCACCGATGATAATCAAGACGATTCGGCTCTCGTAGCATACACTGACGCCAGTGTTAATGGTACCACGATTCACACTGCTCTCGTGTGCCCATTGATACCAGAGGCAGGCCAGACGTGCTCGTTTGTTGCCAATCCTGCACCGCCGGCTTATCTTGCCGAGCTTGCCGCCATACGGGATGCCTTGGCCGCGTTGCTCCCCCTTGTTCAAGCTGCTCGATATTCTCAGCTCATCATTCGCACGGACTCGATTCAAGCCATCTACGACCTACGTAGGGTATCTCGGTCCTCTCTTCTCTCGGATAGCATTCACCGTATTGCTGCCACTACGAATTTAGTGATACGCGTTCAGTGGGTGCCTCGAGCAGCCCTGCCGGGTCTACTTGAAGCAGATTTGGCAACCCACCCTGACAACATAACGTACCCACTTCCGCATTTTCCTGAAGACGCTTGCGGACAACTGCTCCGGGAAAAAGAAAACCTCCGACGTACCACACGAGCTCTTATACCTCCGTGTGGGTCAGACCTCCCTGGTGGGTTAACCCGCCGAGAGGAGGTTACGTTACGGAGGCTGCGTGTCGGGGTCGCACTCACCCCGTCTGTGACCGCTCTCTGGGCACAACAGTACCACGGTCCCTATGATACATCGTGCCCATTTTGTGACACTACGATTCAAAATGTGACAGTGACACACCTATTATGGACGTGCTCAGGACTTCACCTAAGCCGTCTCCGCCACCTACGGGCAACAGGCCTTCGGCCTGGCCGCCCACCCGACCTTGAACGTTGGATTCATGGACCGTATCATCGTTCACTTCTGGATTTTTTACACGAATCAAGTCTGGTTCGTGTATTTTTGATATGTTTTGTATTATGCCTAAGGGCAAGCTTTCGAAATAAAAAAAATCGTTAGGCACAGGACGCGCCTGCAGGTATCGGAAGTTTCTGGAACGTTATCGATGCTTCTATCCGTTGTCTCTTGTCACCGACGCTCATGTCATCTGATTGGATGAGCAACGCGAATTATCTATAACTTTCTGGAAGATACGCAGGTACCAGGGATTATTCTGGGACCTTCGATGACTCATGTATAAAAGCCGACGCGTTTCGCCGCTGATCAGATTTCGACGATCGCCGTCTGTGTTCGCCGCTTTCGTTGTGCTTCGAGTGTAGCTTGCTTTTGTGGGCCTGCAAGGGTTCGCCGTCAACGCGCCACGTCCACAGCTTGGCGAGCGGCCACGTGACATCGCCGACTACCTCGCCAGAGCCCAGTGGCAATCACGACGACCCTCACGCTCGCCGTCACCAGGCTGCTACATCTCCCTGAATCGCCGGCTATATGCCGGCCCAACCCGGGGCCGATCTCTTAGCCCTTACTCGGGAAACTAAAGGCAGCAACCGATGGAGGTGCGGTTGCTGTACGACGCAATGCTGAAGATACTCCGCCGCCGACGAACTAAATGCGCGAATCATCATGGCGACGTATAAGCATAGCGCCTGGCAAGAGCCTTGACGACAACACTTCACCGCCGAAAGTAGACCTACCAACGTGACGTAGCGGCAGCGGAGCAAGCCGACGCAGCCGTGATCCGACGCCACGACTTAACCGTAACGCCAGACGATGGTCTACCGATCTAGACGTGCTATTGGATGGTCATAACGTCACCGCTCTCGTCGACACTGAAGCCGACTATTCCGTTTTCAGTGGCGAGTTCGCCGCCAAGTTGAAGAAGGTGAAAACGGCCTGGCAAGGACCCGATATCCGAACAGCGGGAGGCCACCTAATAACGCCGGCTGGAATCTTCACAGCGCGAGTCACGGTAAACAACCGCACTTACCCGGCGAGCTTCGTAATCCTGCAGCACGGCTCCAGGGATGTTATCCTAGGCATGGACTTTCTAAACCAACACGATGCAGTCATCGACTTAAGGTCCAAATCGATAACGCTTTCAACGTACAACGCGATACCACCGAATACAAACACCAGTTACCATGCCTTGAATGTGCTAGAAGAACAAGTCACCGTTCCGCCTCGTTCCAGCGTAATGATTTCCATCGGTACCGAAGTGCCTACAGACACGGAGGCTGTCATCGAGGGCGATCATCACTTACTGCATGACCATGAAATTTGCGTCGCTAGAGGCATAGCTGAGCTACATGAAGGGAAAGCAAGAGTGATGCTCACGAACTTCAGCCACGAATACAAGCACATTAACAAAGGCACCACGGTCGCCTACAACGACGAAATAGTACAATCCAGCCCTGCTTTCGCCTTCACGGATTCTAGTGCACCTGCAACGATGACTGTAATATATGAACCAACTTTCGACGTCAATCAGAACCTTCCCAATCATAAGAAAGAATATCTAAAAGCTCTGTTCCTGCAATACAAGGACTGCTTCTCGTCGTCGTCAAAAGTTCGACAAACCCCTGTCGCCAAGCACCGCATCATAACCGACGAATATGTTCGCCCACTCGGTCAGATGATGATGATGTGTGGTGTTTTGTGGCGCAAGGGCCAGTTATGGCCAAAGAGCGCCACACTCGGTCAGAGCCCGTACCGAGTTTCGGCGGGCGAACGCGAGGCCATAAGGCATCAAGTCGACGAAATGCTACGCGACGACATCATCCAGCCATCCAAGAGTCCGTGGGCGTCCCCCGTGGTGTTAGTAAAGAAGAAGGATGGAACGTTACGTTTCTGCACCGATTATTGTCGCCTCAATAAAATCACGAAGAAGGACGTATATCCTCTCCCACGTATTGACGACGCCTTGGATCGACTCTACAACGCAAAGTACTTTTCGTCAATGGACCTCAAAACCGGCTACTGGCAAGTCGAAGTCGACGAGAGGGACCGGGAGAAGACTGCCTTTATTACACCAGACGGACTGTTCGAGTTCAAGGTCATGTCGTTTGGTCTTTGCTGGGCACCTGCGACTTTCCAACGCATCATGGATAATGTACTGGCAGGCTTGAAGTGGCAGACTTGCCTCGTCTATTTGGACGACGTCGTTGTTTGCCTCAAGCTTCGAGGAAAACCGCCGGCGCCTTCAAACAGTTCTTCAAGTTATCAAGACCTCCGGACTCGCGTTAAAGCCAGACAAGTACCGCTTCGCATACGAGGAGCTCTTTTTTTTGGGCCACGTCATCAATAAGTGTGGAGTTTGCCCTGACCCACAGAAAACTACGGCCATCGCTGACTTTCCTCCGCCCGCCGACAAGAAGGCAGTCCGTAGATTTCTTGGACTGTGCGCCTATTACAGGCGCTTCGTGAAGGACTTTTCACGGATCGCTGAGCCACTGACGTACCTCACGAAGGCCGACGTCGAGTTCAAGTGGGAGACGCCGCAAGTCGAAGCATTTGAAGAACTGAAGTGACGCCTGCAATCGCCGCCAATACTTGCACATTTCGACGAAAAGCCGATACCGAAGTGCACACCGACGCAATCAGTGTAGGACTCAGCGCTGTGCTTGTGCAGAGGACTGACGGACTAGTAAGGGTTGTAAGTTACGCTAACCGGTCGCTGTCGAAGGCGGAAACAAATTATTCCACAACCGAAAAGGAATGCCTCGCCATCATCTGCGCTACATCAAAGTTTCGCCCCTACCTCTATGGCAGGCCCTTCAAAGTTGTGAGCGACCACCACGCCTTGTGTTGGCTAGCTAACTTGAAGGATCCTTCAGGACGCCTCACAAAATGGAGTCTGAGACTTCAAGCATTCGACATCACCGTCGTTTTCAAGTCCGGGCCTCAAGTCCGACTGCTTGTCTCGAGCCCCGTTGAACCGCCTCCACAGGACGACCAGGATGACGACACTTTCTTGGGACCCAACAACAGCGAGCTGACCCGGAACTAAGGAGCCTTGTGGACTGCCTGGAAGGTAAGACCGTCATTGTGCCCAAGGTGTTCAGGCGAGGATTGGCATCGTTTTTCTTGCAAAACGACATTCCCTTAAAGACGAACTTCTCGACAGTTCGAGCCAACTACCTCCTCGTGGTACCCTCAGCATTGCGTCGAGAGGTTCTGCAAGCTCTCCATGACGACCCAACGGCTGGACACCTCAGTTTTTCCCGCACGCTCGCGAGGATCCAAGAAAAATACTACTGGCCTCGCCCCTCTGCCGACGTCGCCCATTACGTAAGGACATGCCAAGACTGTCAGCGACGCAAAACACCGCCGACAAGGCCAGCCGGACTTCTACAGCCGATCGAGCCACCTCGCCGACTGTTCCAGATGATCGGGATGGTCATACTGGGGCCTTTCCTGACGTTGACGTCCGGGAATAAATGGATCCTCGTATTTACGGACTACCTCACGCGCTACGCCGAAACAAAAGACTTGACCAAAGGCAGTGCCGCCGAGGTAGCCCAATTTTTCGTTGAGAACACCCTCCTGCGTCACGGCGCCCCAGAAGTCCTCAGCACCGACAGAGGTACAGCCTTTACGGCAGAACTAACTCAAGACATCCAGCGATACAGCCGCACAAGCCATCGCCGAACCACCGCCTACCACCCGCAGACGAATGGCCTCCCCAAGCGCCTAAATAAGACCATCGCCGACATGCTGGAAACGTACGTCAACGTCGAGCACAAGACGTGGGATGCCATCCTTCCGCACGTGACCTTCGCATGCAACACGGCCGTGCAAGAAAAGACCCACGTGGCGCCGTTCAACCTGGTCTATGGAAGGAACCCGGCAACGATGCTTGAAGCCATGCTACCGGACGTCACCGACGAAGAAAATCTCGACGTTGCCAGCTATTTGCAGCGTGCCGAAGGCCGACAGCTCGCCCGCCTGCGCATCAAGAACCAGCAGAGGACCGACAGCCGACACTACAATCTTCGACGACGTTACGTCGAGTACGAGCCCGGCGACCGTGTTTGGGTCTGAACTCCGATACGCCGACGAGTACTTAGCGAGAAACTGTTACGTCGCTATTTCGGACCATATAAGACCATCCGACGTATTGGCACACTGGACTATGAGGTCGTGCCAGACGGCATTTCGCAATCACAGCGGCGCCGGGCACGACCTGACGTCAAATACGTGGTGCGTCTTAAGCCTTTCTACGTCCGCTGACGAACTTCGGTACTTTGTTACTTTGTTATTGTTTTTTTTCTCTCTCTCTCTGTACGCGTGGTTTTGTTTTCGTTTTTGTTTGTAGTATCGGGACGATGCTTTTTAAGCGGAGGGTATTGACATGTATACATGTTTATCTTTCACCGGTGACCGCTTTTCACCGGCTAACAAATGTTAAACGTTATCGCTTGGCACAGGACGCGCCTGCATGTATCGGAATTTTCTCGAACGTTATCGATGCTTCTATCCGTTGTCTTATGTCCCCGACGCTCATGTAATCTAATTGTATGAGTGACGCGAATTATCTAGATCTTTCTGGAAGAGATGCGGGTACCAGGGATTATTCTGGGGCCTTCGATGACTCATGTATAAAAGCCGACGCGTTTCGCCGCTGATCAGATTTCGACGATCGCCGACTGTGTTCACCGCTTTCGTTGTGCTTCGAGTGTAGCTTGCTTTTGTGGGCACATGTTCGCCCAATAAAGAATCAGTTTCGTCACACAAAGTTTTACGACTGTTTACTTCAGCGTCACTACTACGTGACAGTATGAGAATCTGCTGATCAGACTATCTGAAGTAGAGCACTGCAGGGGCCGGTTTTTCAGGTCCGGGCCTGGCCCGAGCCCGAAAGTACCATTCTTTGGCCGGCCCGGTTCTGTTCGACCCATTAGCCCTTTTGCCTTTACGAAGCTAACTCGCGTTCTCGATTATTGTGAAGATACTGTCATGTGATCAACGGCCGCCGGGCGGTCTTCAAGCTGCATCATAGCAGGTTTTTGCCCTGCATCCCTTCTTTCTGGTTACTTGATAATTTAACTGTGAGAGAAATAAACATTTCATTACTAGCCGAACACCCACATTATTATGTGAATATTTGGTATGAAAACAAACCATACAATGGACAGTTAGGAAAATAGGGAGGGATCAGGCAGGCAACAACCACCGGGAGTGGCAGAACCCCGGCTTACATTTAGGGATGAAGTTGTAGAAAAGCACATCGGTTGATCACCATGCTCGTGCTTTAAAGTGTGCGGCAACATACTATAGCGAAGGCATAGGTGAACACTACCGTACACGCCGCCGCCCGCCATTTAATCTCACTTTTGAATCTCATATAGTCATTCGGATGTACCTACAGTGATAGAACTCGAGCCAATAATTTTGGCGCGAATGTAAATTTAGATACGCTGGTTACTGGCTTTCCGAAATAATACATGGATAATACATGGCCACTAGAAGCTTTTTTTTTTCATTAAACAGAAATTGTTGACCCACAAGGCTAACGCTCATCATATTTTCACGCGGAACATGCCATTCTTATTGCTTTATTCGGCTTCATTATAATGATGTCAATTTTTCAATCCACAATTTAGGCATCCTTGCTTAGAAATATATGCAAATTTAGACTCTGTCTAATTGTGTTTCAGTACAGTGCATCTACAACGTAGGCTTTGCTTGTTTTGTTTTTTTTCTCCACCAGATTAAAGTATGATCTGCTTGCTTATTCACGTAAATTCGCAGACAACGCACCTAGTGCTACAAAAGCATATACAAGGCTGCGAACACGAAGGTCGAGCCACTTAACAAGTGGAAATAGCATTCAAAATAAAATTTTACTGAGGCAATAAAGTGCTCTGCATTTCTATTTTGTTTTTCATATTCCCTTCCCCAATGTTGAGAAATTTTGCAGCATCCTCGTAGACTTAAAGTATTTGTCTAAGAACAATATACACTTGAAAGTCTCAGTTTAATTAGTTGGGCTAATTGTGACCTAACCTATGGCAGAATGTTCAACTCGCTTGAAAATATAACGAAGAAAATTAATGGAGACCAGTAGTAAGTTGCCCTGTGCCTTAGGACACAAAAAAGTTTATTATTAAAAGTTATTACAGAATTTAATTGCTACAATTTTATCAATGTACTCTAAGTACTTCTTGAAAACTTATTTAATTTTTGTTTTTCCGTTAAAATGATCACGCCGAAAATCTAGATATTTTTCTGCAGCAACAAAATATTGCAGTTGACTCCGCCACTAGGCACGTCTTCCGCTCTTGAAAAATGTAACGAGCTCTATCGAAACTCATCTCATTGATTCCCGTTAAGGATAGCTCGGGTACCTGAGACAGTCTAATGAATGTTTTTGCAGCGAGTCTCACACCAATCCAATAGTTTTCAATTTCTTTAGCACGACTGCAATGCATATATATTTCTAACTCTTTGTCAGGTTGATTCAAATCTGTGATGTCTAGCAACTCTTGAAGTGTGCCTTTTGCCGCTATTCCCACCCACCCAAATGCGTTTCTCCTGGTCGATAGGCGGCGCCGCTATCCAAATCATACCGCTACCTCCGTCAAACTTCGGGTCATCCGTCACATGCCTTAGCACGATCACCTCTAAGAATTCGAGGTGTTAATAGGCTGGGAACAATGTGGACAAGAGTTCATTAGTGTCGCGAAGACGAAAGAATTCCTGTAGAACCGATGTTAAGATGACTATCGAAGTTAATGCGATTAACATTCACACGATCTAGGGAACAAGAAGCGACACATTGTGTTAGCTAAGACACCTTTATTTAGAATCCGTAGTGTTTCCCCTGATGTTTCAAGTGATTCGGCTATATGCGGCCATGCACTGTCTCCCTGATTGACCCGCTTTGTTATGACCATCGCTCGCCAATGTTACCTCCCGATGGTAGAACAAGGACCGCAGGCCGACGGTGCATGCTGTGACGACGATGGAATTACGAGGTAGGAATGATGTCGATAGAACGACGAAGGCATATAACGTTACATTGCAGGCATTGAAGGCATAACATTAGGCATTCATTTATGCCTAATGTTATTTTTTACTTCATAAATTTGTTCCATTGGTTCGCACTGCTGCTAATCCTTGTATTATTTTATTTGTAACCTTTATCGAGGGTCCCGTTGCAGTCTTGTACTTTGGGACCCTCATCTGTATATTTTATATGCTGTCATTAACATACGATGTAATAATAATAATAAACTGATTTGATTTGATTTGATTTGACGATGGCATGACGACGATGAGATGATTCTGAAGTGATGGCGATAAATAATTGCGACGGACTACAAGAGAGAGAGAGAGGTTTATTTGAAGAAAGGCAGAGAGGTCGGCTTGAGCGTCAGTTTGCTCTGACCTGCTACTCTACACTGGGGAAGGGGGGAGGGGATAAAAAGAGCGATGAATGATGATGATAAGATTAGGAGGTGCGTATGTACATGTGCATCCCGTTGAGGTCACACTATAGCCGTGCATGGAGTCCAGTGGCTTGAAGGAAGGCGACGGAATACAATGTCATGACACCGGTGTTCTAATCTCGATTGATTGACAATAATAGCACAATACTAGCGGAATGAAATAGAAATTATGCTGATGGAACGGAAGGTGGTATGACGACCAACGCATTTAGTAATTTTTAGCCAACCAGACATGCTTCTGAATAACATACCAGCCTTCTCACTTTCTTTTTTCCTATTCCTTCCCAAGACGCTTTGCAAACATATCCACTGCCGTTGAGCTCAGTACGCCAGTGCTCTAGCTCATTAGGCGACGATCACACGTTTACAAACGTATCTTGCCAACAAGTATATTATTCAAGCTCGAACTTAGGGGGAACATTGAGCTTGGGGGCTCCTATCGAAATACATAGGAAATCGGAAATAGTTTCTCAGAGCAACCAATGCACCAAATTTGATTAGTTATGTTGAATTTAGAAAAAAAAGTTAAGGTGTAGTGTTTGCAGAAAGGGATATTTTATTATAGGCTGTCTACTTTTATTACGCCAAATTTTAAAGAATTGCCAAATTTCGAGAAAGAAAACCTGGCGTATAGAGCTATGTAGCTCAGCAGCTAAAAATGATATCGGAATTCTGTAAACTGCACCTAATAATACATCGAAAGCAGATAGCAATCATATATCATACACCATCCTGAAATATACCACTATGTTGTGAATGTTGCATTTGCAAAACCCTTCCAAACATTATAACAAATTCACGTAAGATTTAAGGTAAAGCAAAAAAAAATTTTTGCTTTTGATGCTCCAACGGGGTGGGGTCAGTTTATAGAAATGCCATATTCGTTTTTAATGGCGGCTGAGTTGCGGATTTCTAAACTTCATGCTTGTATTTTTTTTTCAAATTTACGAACATCCTGCAATTCTTTGAAAACATTACACTATCTAAACGAAAATTCTATTTGCTGCAGTCTCTGCAATTTAACTTTTCCTCTTAAATGCAACACATTTCATTCAAATTGGTTCAGCGGTTTTCTCATAAAAGCATTCCTTCATTTTACATGTATTTGAGTATCCGGCATCGAAGTTAGGCCCGAGCTAAAGCTTCCTCTTAAACAATGGATCACGCCAGTTTTATAGCAAACCCATGAAACAGAACCCTGACGTATACGCAAGACCGTGGCCACAGTGGTGCACAAATATAAAGTCTGCTCAAGGAAAAAATATATATATATTCAACGGAAGCTTCGCGGGAGCCGTTATCTCGGCCAGATATCTCTCCAGAATGCGGACGAGCTTTCTGGCGAGGTGTCTAGCAAAACCGTCGATTCATTGTCAGTAGAGCAAGTAGCCGGCTGTCTTCGAGATAACGCTGATACACAAGCGCGCTCGTTTCCCAGCACCGAGGTGAAGCCACAGCTTCAGGGTGTGTTTCTTTTTATTGCGCTTTCTTTAGTTGTGCGTCATAGCATACGTCATAGCGGGAATTTCGAATTCTTTAAGGTCGATACGCCACGTGGTGGCGAAAAAAGGAAACTACGAAATGTCCCTAATTCCTGGTATTGACTTGTCACTGATCACCAAGCGGGCACCACAGCATATGAACTTGAAGTTGAAGGAAAATGAGAGGTATATGGTGAGATATTCGCAAGCCAGACAGACGTCGTCCGCGTTGTACAGGCCGGTAACTCTGTGAACGAAAAACCGATTCAGACATGAAAGGCGAGTTACTACACTGAGATTTGAGGCTCTCCTCAAGGCTGAGCTATAGCGATATAAGTGTTTTTCTGCAATTAATGCGGGAAACGTTAGCTCCTGGCCACACGGCTTACTAAATGGGTGAGGTCAAGCTTAAATGGCTGTCAGAATCAGTGTGAACGTATGATAGAGAGTGGCTGTTACCTCATACTCTACATCTCATAACCTGTGACGCTAAAGCCAGATAGACACAACCGGCATGATGTGGAGCTCACTGTGTGAGCCACATACTCGCATCCAGAGAGTTAAATGATAGCTTTCGTTCTCTACGTTTGTTTTAGCGCTAACCACTAGCAGCTGACCCTTCCATTAACGCGCGTTCTCCAATCCGTGATGCACATAGCAGTCTTTTCGAACCTGACACGATAAAAAATCAAGTAAAGATAGCGCCTCTTTTGCTAGAGTGCCGAGTAAAGATACTCCTGGCAGCTCTCATTTAAAAGTCTTATGAAGTTCTTTTATGGCAATTGAGTTTGGCGGTGTGTGATCAGAATACGCTCAAAAATTTCATACATGAACAGGATATATTTATTATACTGTGACATGAAGGCACCGTGAATATAAAAAATGTCACAGTTTCGCCCTAAGGGCGAAGCAATGAATGCGATAGCAACACAGCAATGTCACCGAAGTAAGGTGAGCGGCTTTGGTAGCAATATGAATTGTAGTAAACATGAGCTCATTAAGTAAGGAGGTGTGCTGCGGCGTAAGTAGACCGACATGACGAGAGACTCGATGACCACGAGAAGGCGCGTGTGAAACGGTGGTGTTGATGAGAAGCGCTTCCCGTGGGCAGCGCGTGCGAAGGGACACATCTGTAGCGCTGCACTGCCGATCCGGGCAGCATTGCATGTGTAGCGTGCGTTGGAAAATGTGGCCTGACTATTACTAACTGAATGATTAAGCGTGGTGTGAGCGCGCACAAACAAACATGAATAGATCACACTGAATGACTGCAGACAACGACCGTCAAAACTCTGGCAGCAAGCGGATACGCCACAGCGGCGAACGTACGTGCGGTCTATCGCTTCAACGGAAACTGAGTGCATAAAGGTCAGAGCCGTGTGGAGATAAGAGACGGTGCGAGCGAGCGACGATCGCGGTTGTTGGCAGCGTAGAAGTGCGCCCCCCCCCCCACCCTCACTCCCTCCGGCGCTGGCTTACCGCTTCCTTGCTTGCGCGTGGGAGAGATAAGAGACTGTGCGGACGAGCGACGAGCGCGGTTGTTGGCAGAGAAGTGCCCCCCCCCCCCCCCTGCTCCCTCCGGCGCTGGCTTTCCGCTTCCTTGCTTGCGCGTGGGAGATTGAGTGCGTTCGCTCTCCGTGATAGCGCGCGTCCCCGCACGCTTCCGCTGGGGCATACGGCGCGCGGCGAAGATTTTATCTATACGGAACCTCACGGTGACGCCGACGGCGACGGCGACGCCAGAAATCCGGTTGAAGTGTCCATATAATTGCTATCGCAATAAAAGGCGTTCTTCTGCTGTACATCAGTTTAATGCTATGCAATTAACCTGAAAATGTTTAGGGTTATCTTGTGGGGCAACAATCATTGCAATCTCCTTTATGATACATACGAGGGGCGTTCATAAAGTTCGTATTATTGGCATGACAAAAGAGAGACAAAGAAACGAAAT
Organism: Dermacentor silvarum; assembly: GCF_013339745.2. Lineage (NCBI taxonomy): Eukaryota > Metazoa > Arthropoda > Arachnida > Ixodida > Ixodidae > Dermacentor > Dermacentor silvarum. The sequence goes on from NC_051158.1 coordinate 142,987,155, forward strand.
TTTATTGGAAGTTTATTTCTTCTCTGCATAATCTCCTCCCAAAGACACGGACTTCTGCCAACGATGCATGAGCTGCCGCAGTCCTGTGCTGTAGAACTCTTCATTTTGAGAGTTCAGGAAGAGCTCGACTTGAACGATGAATTCTTCGTCGTCGCGAAAATGCTTCTCGCACAGTGTGCTCTTCATGCGAGGGAAGAGGAAGAGCTCACTTGGTGCGAGGTCAGGTGAACATGGCGGGTGAGCCAAATTTCGTAGCCTAAGGAGGCTGAATGCGTCGCCGTCAGATGTGCTGAGTGAGTCGGTGCATTGTCATTGAGCTGACGGACGCCTTTCGTGAGCTTTCCTCTAGGCTTCTCCTTGATAGCACCTCGCAATTTGGTGAGAAGCTCGCAATAATACTTTGCTGTAATAGTTTGCCCTTTGCTGGCATAATCTGTGAGAACAGCACCACGGCAGTCCCAGAAGACGCGCAACACGATCTTGCCTGATGACGGCACAACCTTGGCCGTTTCTGGCGCGGGTGACTTTCCGTGCTTTTATTGTTTTCTTTGAAGTTTAGTTTCAGGAACACAATTGTGCACCCAACACTCATCCATGGTTATCAAGCGTTCAAAAAAAAGCCGTCAGGGTCGCTCTGGCAAAGCTTCAACATTTTTGCGGCTGATTCCTTCCACAAGTCGTTTTGCACTGGCGTCAGAGACGCGGAACCCAGCGCGCGGCAACTTTCGTCATATGCAGGTTGTTGTGAAGTATGTTGTGCACAGAGCCTGCACTTACATTAACCTGTCCTGCTAATTCTTCAATAGTTATCCACTGGTCAGTGAGTACGAGAGCCTCCACTTGCGGTTCACCATCAAGAGAAGGCGGCCTTGCCCAAAATTAAACGAGGAATGGCGGCAGGCAGGGATCGAGTGACGGTTAGGCTTTTAGCCAACCTCCCTGAATAGGCGTACCTTCACCTCCTCGACTATTTCAATCAGATCTGGGAGGGGCGTGAGCCCTACCGATTGATTGGAAAACGGCCTTGGTTACTTTCATACCCAAGTCAGGCAAATCCATTAACATTGACAATCTCAGACCCATTTCCTTAACCTCCTGTGTGGGGAAACTTATGAAAAGCATGGCCAGAGATCGACTCTCTGAATATCTGGAAGCCCAACACACCTTTACGGATACCATGTACGGCTTTCGCCCACATCGCTTTGCACAGGACATTCTCCTGTAACTACACCGAGACGTTATCGAACCAGCTGAACACCCCAGTGAGGACAAGGTAGTCCTCGCCTTAGACCTGAAGGGAGCGTTCGATAACGTCACTCATGACATAATTCTGACCCACCTCTCACAAACTGTGGGCATATTGCTTTCAGGTATGTTCGCCAATTCCTCATGGAACTGCAGACATACCTCCGTATTCAGGACAAGGAGGATGGCCCGTACCCCCTCTGTACGCGGGGAACACCACAAGGAGCGGTCCTCTCTCATCTCCTGTTCTACCTTGCCTTGGCTCACCTCCCCCCATTGCTCAATGATGTCCCAGGCGTGCAGCACGCTCTGTAGACTGATGACATCACGCTATGGGCAACCCAGGGATCTCTTGGCAGCATCGAGACGTGCCTGCAACAAGCAGCATCTGTAGCAGACGACTACGCCCGTCGCTGCGGTCTCGAATGCTCACCTGCCAAATCGGAATGCGTGCATCTTCGCCCCAAACCAAAGGACACCACACAAATCTAACTTTCCTTGCGTACCGGGCCTATCCCGGAACGTGATGAAATCAGAGTCCTTGGGCTCTTCATCCACACACACCGCAAGATCGATACTACCCTGCGTAAACTGCGTACGATAGGGGATCAGGTGGGCGGTATGGTCCGCCGGGTTTCGAATAAACGGGGAGGCTTCCGGAGCAGGGATGCTCCACGCCTCGCCAACGCATTCGTGACCAGCCGGATCCTGTATTCGACCCCCTACCTGCGTCTGCGTAAATGCGACGAGAATACACTCGACTGTATACTCTGCAAAATCTACAAACGTGCCCTTGACCTCCCTATCTCGACATCTAACCAACGTCTAGCAGACCTGGGCATGACAAACACATACGGGGAACTTAAAGAGGCTCATCTCAACAACCAGTACCTGCGACTTGGCATGTCGCAGGCTGGGAGAGACCTCCTACACCGTTTACAGATCTCCTACACCTACACGGTAGAAGAGCGGACCACTATACCTGAGGACTTGCGTGGTGCCCTGATCATTCCGCCTCTGCGCCAAAACATGACTAAGGGGACCCACGATAGTAGGCGTATAGCGCGGGCTCACGCCCTACAGCAACGCTATGGCTCACGCACGGAGGTCTCCTACACGGACGCATCGGGCCCGCAACACGGCGGGTGGTACAAGGCCACTATTAAGACGATAATCTTTCTTGGGGAACTTAAACGCTGAAAATTTGGTCTGTCTGTGTCTGTTTGTCTGTCTGTCACCCGATTCAGCCACCCGGCCAAAATTGGACCACTTGCTTACCGCCCACACTACTTAAACTGGTACGGCTGTTCATACTTGTGAACGTTATCGATCACAAAGTAAATATTACGCATATCTGAGGCGCAACATCACTAGGTAAGTATTAGGAGGTGTGTTCCTTTAATAGAAAATACATAGATACGTAACTCTAAAGACCCTAGTTACTTAAGCTGCGCTGAAAATGCCATGCTATGCGCGTTTTATTTGCAGCCCGTCGCTGCAGCCTCACGTGCAAGCTCGCGCGAGCAAACGCCGCTGGCGCGCAGCGAAGCATAGACCGCTGCATAGACGGAACGCGCGGAGTAATACATTTTAATGGCCGTACTTCTTGCGCAGCTTTTACAGCGTTGCTCCTGGCTGATGTATGAAACGGAGTATAGGATGGCTAATTTAGCAGTACAGAGTTTTGACGCACATAACCGTAATTCGTAGCGTTCATTTAATTAGGAATACATATTGTACTGGTTTTTGCGTTAGTAAATGAAAAGTCAATGCGTTAGAAATGGCGTCGAATGCGTTAGAAATGGTGTAGGAAACGCTACGCGTTAAAAGAAGCCGACTGAAGCCGCGGCTCTGCAGCCGGCTTTACGTCAACGGTAATAAAGGTCCCAACAGATGGCGCGAGAGCAGGGCGAACGCGGTAAATTTGAATTGAATTCAGCAAAATCTCCATTGCATCCATCATGGGAGGAGTGAGAGGGGAGGGGAAGAGCGTGAGGGGTGGGAGGGTGGACAAGAGAGGGTGTTACTTATCAGGGGTGGCAGAAGACTATCGTCTTTCGATGTCATTTGCAGCGAAGCAAGCAGATATGCGGCCAACTTTTTGTTTACCAAAACATACCTATTCAAGGGCTCACTTTACGAGCACCCGACATCACACACGCGGAGGAAGTCGCCATAGCACTCGCCGCAGCGGACCCTGCATCTCGCATCATCATTACCGACTCGCGGATTGCGCGCCAAAATCTCATCCACGGTTGCATCACTGAACGCGCAGCCCAAATTCTTAAACGATGCTACTATCTAGATCGCCCCAACCCGCGTACAATCATCTGGACCCCTAACCATATAGGGCTAGGTGGAAACGAGGCGGCCGATGCCTCAGCCCGCGCACTAAATTACCGGGATCCGCCTCACCCTCCATCGCCTGATGTTCCAGCACCAAATCCGGCTACATCCTTCCAATAAATCACAGGCCCTGTACAAATCGCACAGGCTCACATTCCCACCACCGGCATCGGGCCTAAACAAGGCGGACGAGCGCTAGCTGGCTCCTCCGTCTCTACACCAACACGGTATTGTACCCGGCCATACTCAGACACTTTAACCCGGCATTCTCCCGGGCCTGCCCACACTCTGACCATCCGATCGCGGACGCCTTCCACATGGTGTGGGCGTGCCCATCAAACCCGGCGGTCCCGCCACACCCCTTCCCATTCCCCCTACCCGAGAGAGCTGGGAGGCTGCCCTGCTCGGCTGCTCGACCCTGGACGATCAAAGCGCCCTAGTGGCCCGAGCGTGCGCGGCAGCAGAAGCTACAGGGGTTCCGGACTTGCGACCCCTCCTAGATTTTGTAAGAGGCCGGCCCTTAAGGCCGTCCTCAACTCTCTCTTGTCATCACTCAATAAAGTTTTTCATCACCACCACTTCGTTCTGTGTCGTCTAGGCTTGTTTGAACTGACTGAAATCGTCTGCGCCATTTGACACACAGTGTCATAGGCTGGGGCATTGTCAGCGTACACCGCCACCCGCTCGGCGTGAATCGTCTTGGCATCTTGTCCCTTCAAATACAGAAAGCGGATCACTGCACGTGCTTCGGCTTTCCCAAGGGGGCTGCCATTTTTGTTTTGACCGATTAGCGGTGTTGCGCGGTATTATATAGAACATTAATTTTATATTGTACTAAAACTAGACAGACGCACACTCATTTTCATGTATATTGTGCACGCCTTTTCTAAATCTGTCGCGCTGTTAATACGAACTTTATGAACGCCCCTTGTATATTTGGCGTTACTTTTCAGAACTGTATCCGGGCACAGATCAGTGTTCCCCTTAGTGAATGGATTTATTTACACAATATATTGTTTTGCAGGCTATGCCATGTTGGGGTATTACTATTTTGATGGGTTTAAAAAACTGTAGTCCAGCGTTTTTTGAAATAAAGTGTATGCCCTGTAAAGGGCATGCACTTTATATGCCCTGTACCACGGGAAACCTATAGCGGGAGTTACAAAAGTTCTCTGACGTTGAAAAGAACAGACAGACAGAATGGCAAAGAACTTTAATGAAGGTCTTGAGAAGCTCCGTTGCCCCCTTTCAGGGAGGTGACGAAGCCGTGGGCGGCACCCACGTCGGGACGGGGAGACCGAGCTCCCCGTATCGCATCGTTGGCATCGAGGGCTCTCTGGACATCCCAAAACTGCCGTGACTGGTCAGAGCTCCGAAGAGCAGAGTTACACTCCTCTGCAGTGCATCTATGCGGGCCCCTCTGTAACGAGGGGCGTCTCCCGAGCTTGTGGTCTAAAGTACTACGTTGTCCGCAGCTAGGCAGTCTGGGCTAAAGCAGTTTGAATTGATGCAGTGATATAAATTTAGGTTGGGATATGATCCCGTCCGAAGCATGCGTAATGTGACAAGCTTGAGGTCTAGTGAGTGTGCCGTGTGGGGGAGGGTATAGTCTCCTAGGAAGGTAGTACTGTTTGGTAACCTCGTTAAATGTGGAGAGAGTGGCACGGAACTCGACGAGCCTAGAATCGATGGAGCCTCGACTCGCAGTCGTGTCAGCGCGGAGGGTTAGCGCGCTCGCTTGGACGTGTGCGAAGTCATTCAGGTTGGGGAGGGAGTCAAGTTGGGATTCGAGATGTGCCGAGGACCACGTGATTGTACGTGTCTGGATGACTTTAGCTTTGAGAATTCGATGTGCTTCCTCGACGATGGTGCCAGAGGCAAATGCCCGAACCGCCACCCTCGAGTCAGTGAATATTTGAGCTCTCCCATCGTCGAGAAGTGCCAGAGTGACCGCAGCCTGCTCTGCCCTAGCCAGGGTGCTCTCTGTGATGGAGGCCGCACAAGTGGCATTTCCGTCGTGATTAACTACCGTTGCGACGAAGTCCCATGTGTTCCCGTACTGGGCCGCGTCAACGGAAGTGACCGTGTGAGGCGAGTTTTTTATCCTCCGGAGCAATGCCACAGCCCTAGCTTTGCGCCTGCTCGCATTGTGTTGTGGATGCACGTTTTTGGGAAAAGGTGCAACCAAAATGTTGTACCGTAGGTAATCTGACATTTCACATGTACGTTCCATCGCTACCGTCGAGCCGATTCCTAAGACCGCGAGAATTTCCCTCCCCGCAGAGGTGCTAGAGAGTCGTGGTACTTGAGCCGTTTCCTGAGCTTCGATGATTTCGTTGAGTGTATTATGTACACCTAGTTAAAGAACGCGGTCCATGCTGGTGTTTATTGGTACTCCTATCACTTTTTTGATGATTTTACGGATGAGCGTGTACAGCTTGTGCCTTTCGGAAACGTACACTTGTGCATTTCAGCCACGTAAATTATGTTAATAGGAATGCGTGGAATAGCCGTAGGTGATTGTCCTCCTTTACACCGCTCCTCTTGTTGGATGTTTTATTGATTAATCCAATCGTGCACTGCGTCTTGGTCGTGATTTTTGTGAGCGCCGTGATGTTAACTCCGGTAGACTCGAACATTCCCAGCACCTTTAGGGTGTCGACCCTAGGAATGCTCGCCCCGCTTTTGGTGTGTACTTCTATGTCAACTTCGTCCAGGTGCTTCCAACCACTGGGTTAAAGACATTTGCGGAACCGTCTGTAGAGAAGTAGCTCAGACTTGGTTGTCGAGCACCGTAGGCCTGTGCCATCCAGGAAGGTTTCAGTATGGTCGACTGCTTCTTGTAGGATCGATTCCACTTCCCCTTCACTGCCACCGGTGCACCAGATGGTGATGTCATCGGCGTATATCGTGTGGTGAACTCGTTCGATTCCCGACAGGGATACCGACAGTTTCCTGAGGGCTAGGTTGAACAACTAATTTCTTCTTTTTGCGTACGGCTCCTGCAGATTTACACAGAGACATACAGTGTCTTCTGTTATGGTATGCGAAGACAAAAAAGGTCATTTTCCGTGCTTTGTGTCAAGCATAAGGGCATTAAGACTCATGCTCAGATAATTTGTCGTTCTTTCTACATTGACGCAAGATATAACATTTCCGAGGAGCTTGAACAAACTGAAGATGACATTTAGACTTCTTTCCACATTTCTCGGCCTAAAAAATCATCTCTTAATTCTTTCACGAGACAAGAAAAAAATTCAGGAGATACACTTAAGACTGCTTACGTGTGGGATTGCGACAGCAATATGGCCCCTTTGGTGAAATGCTTTCTTTTCCGCACACTGCTCATCCCCGCAAACTCTCGCCTGCGTTCTAAATGCGTCTCGTCAGTACAGCCAAATGAAAACGTGCTAAGCGTCTCAACACGCTCGTTTGCCCGCGATGAGTTCATAATTCGAAGGACCGCTCAGCGGCGTTCAAGTGGGCGTTAATGCTTTTTATTTTATACACCCATTTTGTGCACTTATGACGTGGCGCCACCTCATACTCATTGGCTGCGCCGTCACGTGCCCAACGGCGCACGCACTAAGCTTCACGTTTATTCAGCCAGGTAACTGCGACATGACGTGGTCAATGACGCACACACTAGGTACACTTCTAGACATCCAGAACCGTGGGGCCGCCGGGGCATCGGGGAAGCATTTCGCACTCCGGAAGCATGTGTTTGATTCCCACCAAGGCAGAAATTTACCTGACTTTCTTTTATTGCGATAGCAATTATATGGACACTCAAAAGCGTTTTTCACGGGGAGTGAACGCACGGCGGAGAACAAACGCGCGTTCTGCGCCGTGCTCGCTTAAGGGCTGCAGAAGTAGGCGTCTCTGTTCTCCTTCACAATCACCATCTATGTAGAGCAAACGCGCCTTCTTCCGACGAGCGAGAGGCCGTGGGGGAGGGGGAGGGAAGGGAGGCGCGTTTAGCTGCGGCACGCAGTGCCTATTCATATCAGAGGCTCCGGCAACAGTCACCAACGCCGCACGCATTTTGAGCGAACGCGGACAAAACGCCGATGGCGTCGACAACAGTTCTTCGTGTTGCCGATGCTGCTGCATGTCCAAGTTTATACAGCTGATAAAGCTAATATCATTACTCCGTATAGCTCTCTACATGTTTGCTATCGCAATTGATGCTTCGCCTTTCAGGTGAAATTGCGACAGCTTTTTAAAGGCATTAATTCACTTTGTTTACAGGAACCTCCTTGTAGGCCGACCACCACGAACAGCGGTAAAACAAATTGAAAAGCGCAGCGTGTGCCATCTGGACAGTGGGCTTTCGTCTCGACGGGCTCGTTGCATAACCGACGCCACTTGAGTAATGGGCATCGAAGGCTGACACAGAGCGTTATCTTGCACGCAAGTGGAAGAACCACGCATGTTTGACTCCTAACTTCCGCAGAGCTTGGGGAGCGGAGAAGACCACCGGCGCCACATTAGCGGTCGCGCTTGACAGTGACGAGGGGCCTCGAACCCCCTTTTCGCGGTGCGCTTTCTCGGAACCGCCGCAGGCGTGCTCCTCGCGCGCGGCAAACGCGTGGGTGTGAACAGATTCACAACTTGAGGTTGCACCGATTAGTTAAACGGGCGGCCTCCCCTAAAGGGCGACAAACAACCCCGTCTCGTGTCCGACTTCCCCACCGGTGTTCTGGCGCCGTAGCCTTGGAATAGGCGCGGTTCGGGTCTCGACACGGACAGTTTGAATCGCGCGACGCCGACCGGATGCGCGGCCACCATTACTTTTTATGGCCGCGCTGCCGCGCGCACCGGCGTGTGGTTTCTGAGCCGCATGAGAGCCTATCGGTTTTGTCTCGGACCGTAGGCGCCGAGAAGATGTTTACTTCGTCTCGAGGTCGAGACACGGGGTCGGCGTTTGGCTGGAAAACAGTTATACCGCACGACTCACTGACAACTTTACTCGAAAACAAGTAGTTGTTTATGACGCCACATGGCCCTTGACTCCTGGGAATCTGGTCGCTTCGCGCACGTGTTCGAGGACTGGCGCCATGATTCCTGTGCTTCCTCGCGTCCAGGTTTTGTACATGTGTTTTGCTTGTTGTTACTTAGTTGCACCAGCTGCGCTGGCATGCAGTTTCTTGGAACTTTAGACAAATGTGGGCAGCGTGACCCTCTCCCCTTTGTTGCTGTATATTGTATACTTTGGGTGAGGATTCTACACTGTGAACTGTGCTAAAAAAGTGTTCTAAAATGGTTGGTTGACGGACCAGCCAATCACGCATGGAAATTCTAACAAACCCAAGGATTGGTGAACTGATTGTCCAGTCACAAAACACACCAACAGCGATTTGTCAACAAACATTTCGGGGCGGAGCGTTGGGCCTAGAAAATGAGGCTGCAGTGCTCCGATCAAGCAGAGTGGTTGTGGACCTGATTTTGGGTGCTAAGCACCATCGGCTCGGCCGAGATAGGGTTGCCCTATGTAGTCCAAACCTGTATAACTCTCTGTAACCAATGTATCATTGCAACCAAGCTTTGTAGAATCGTTATAAATACAAGTTTTCGTTGTTGATACATCAGCGTCTGCGTCCTTCGAGCCGATCTCACCCATTGAGCCACCTGTGCAGACCGTCTCTGACGGTGCGTCCCGGACGCCGAGGTGGGGGCGAGAACCACGCATCATCTTAGAAAGAGGAGAGACCCTCTCTCTTTTACTCTCCTTTAAAAATTTGACGTCAATCCGAGTATTTCTGACGTGTTCTTACTCTTTGCCTTCAGCCATTTTTGGTACCATCATTCACTCTAAGCCAAAAATGGAGAAAATGAGAGTAACTGCAGTTTTTAGTCCTCAGGACTAACATTTAGTCCCCAGAGGGACCAACTGGAACAAGATGGCTGACATGTCAAAAATCGAAGGACTAAGTGTTTAGTCTCCGGTTTGAAAGGGAGCAACGGAAGGACGAACGGCAACGCTTCCTCTCGTCATGCAACCGTTGCTCTCCTACAGAACGCCGCATGCATACTGCCTCCTGCATTTGCACGCGCTCACATGTCTATTCACGAGCCAGATTTTCTTGCGGGTTGGCGTAGGGGGACTACGTTTTGCAAATAGATACGCATGTACACAAATGAAGTAAATGGTTGCACCAAAGCGTCAGCGGCTGAAGCTGCAGTCGAGTCAGTGCATTAACGAACAACCTGCAACAAAAATAGCCTGAGAACATCGCAATAAAATGCGAAGCTACGCGGCACCCCGTACAACGTCGCGACAAACAGCAGATAACGAGAACCACGAGAACCAGCAGATAGCGAGAACCATCGAAGACCATAGCTGGTCTTCGATCTTCACATAGTGGAAGGGCTCTGATTTTTTTTTTAGGGGAGGGGAGGGGGGTGCGGGGGGAGGCTAATAATACAGATTATTAGTCTATCATATCGAGCACAATTTACAGGCAAATCGCAGTGTTACATAGTTTGCCAAAAATGTTGATTTAAAAGCAATGCTGAGGTTTATGCGAAAACCACGATTGAGGCACACTGCAGAGATCGTTTCGACAATTTCTGAGCCTACAGCTGATGTTAACGATAGCCGGAAGTTATCTAAGACGAAGTGACGGCGCAGGCAGTCAATATCATTCAACTCACGCCCCAGCGACGGCTTTCAAAGGATAACGTAACCCGATCTCTAAGGCCATGCTTTTGCTGGCTGCAGACCACGGAAGCAATTCAAAAAAAGAAAATACGTCATAGAATTTATTTCTACGATAAACTATAGCGTAAAATGTGGACTGTTCGGTGGCTTGTTTTGCCTCGCAACATATCTACGTAGCTGGGCGTAACACGGCACAAAACATGAGTTTACTGGTGAATATTGTTGGCATCACAGAGTCCACAACAACCTCACAAGTATGCAGGTGGCGCTGTTGTTTTTCCTCAGTCTTCAAGATGGCGGTTGTCTGTGCGAGCTGCAACCGCGCTGCTTACGATATATTTTCTCTATCGTGTGTTTTTGTGTTTGCTGTAATGAAACGGGACGTAGTTAGCGTGCACAAAAGTGCCAGAAGATACCTCGTGTCTCGCTGCGAACTCGCCGTATGCGTGGCGCGCCAGGCAAATGTGGACCAACGATTTTTATGTCGTGGCCTTTGTCTTGTTGTCGTGGAAAGTTGGGTGGACGTCGAAAAAAAATAATGCGTATTGTTAGCGTGCCTCAGCTCGTCCACTACGCAGCGACATCTATGATGGGAGTAATGTCGTCGACGCAGCACCGGCAACTTGGAGAGCGTCGTACCATTGAAAAGGTAAGCAGTCGTGCTTGCTAAGTACACGTGTGTTGTGCGTGCTCCTCGCGTGTGCATAGCGTACCTTGCGAACGTAGGAAATTGAACTTCTGCGACAACAGTGAAACCTGTGCTTGTGCATGCTGCGCGCTGTCAGAATTTAGTTACGCAAATTTATTGCTTTGATGCGAAATTGATTATCCTGATAAGCGTTTTCTTCCGATGAGAAAAATTACGTTCGAAAATAATCGTGTTCACCTGTACGTGCACTTCCGCTTTTCTGATGAAGTTGCATAATAACGACTGATCTGTCTCTTCACCGATTATTACGGCAATTACGTTTTTTCGCTTATAAACTCTTCGACGTTGTAAATAATCTATGCTTACCAGGTTTTCGGTTTACGAGCAGTTTGAGGAGAAAACGAGAATGTAAGCAGTCACAGTTTGCTACTAGTACAGTTTCTTTTCAAAACAAGGGGTGTTGCCATAACTTTGACGTAACTAAACATGGCAGGGGAAAGTTGTTTAAACTAAGTCATGAAAGCAAACTCTAGTATGTAAACAAACATTTCTTGTATGTGCTGCTGCGTGCGTGTTCAAAATTTTACTTTGATGAAGGGGTCCCTATTATCATGACATTCTTCAGTGACTCGACCTTGTGCTCCGTTGCCACCCTGCACTAGTCCAGACAAGTTTTTATGTGCACCTTACATGTGTTCACAACATGACAGTTTTATTGTGTCAATCAATGCTATAAGTTAACACACTACTCATTTTGCAGTGGTGAGACCGTGACCCTATAGCAGTGTCAACATAATGGCAGGGAAATGCAGGGATCCCGCAGCCATGGCTACAGCAGCACAGGGTGTAATCTGGATGTCATGTCAGGTATGTATGAAGTGTACGTGTACCAGAAACTACGATCTCAGTATGATTTGTGTATAAGCTTATCGACATATTACTCAACTCAGCTTACTAAATAGGCTAAGTAGTTATGCAATGTTATTCAACTTGCTGCTTATTTGCGTTCATAACATTATGCACACATTATTGTGTTCTATATAAAACTAAACCTAACATGTCCTGATGTTTAGCATGTTTTTCTCGCTTCAATCACTTGGCTGCAAGTTCACTTATTTTTGCTTTGCACACAGTATATTACTCTCCTTATTTTGGTTTTATTGTTTTGAAACTGTTCTTTATGCTGTAGCTTTTATTTCTGTATTTTTTCTCTGTTTATGCTACACACATGTGCAGTTTTTGTGCATGTTAGAATTCGAACTGTAGTGTGCCAAATATGTCACAGGTCTAAGTGTGCAGCGTGCTTACCTTTGCTTACCATTGTTACTTTAGCATTGCTATTTACAATAATTTCTGTCTTGTCCTCAGATTAACTGCCACTGGCAAATACACATATGATGAGCTTAAATTTCTTGAAATGAAATATGAAGGTGTAGCCTTGAGACAGCTGAAGTATGGCAGCAATGTCGAAGCTAACTTGCGCCAACTATTACTACAGTATGCCAACAGATACCCACCCCTGTATTTGTGCATTTTCTGAGAACCAGCCGTGTCTACTAGGTGAAATTTGTAGCATTCTTTTGAGTTTGCCGGTCAGTTCATGTAACTTTTCAGGACAAAATTTACACTGTGAGAAGGGAGACCATTACTAATGGGGCTGGCGCACACATCTTTTTATTTATGCAGTGTGCCTCACTGATTTCATGTGTCAATTTTCCACTGTAGGTGAAAAAATAGGTGACGATCGTGTAATCTGGCCAGAAGTCCTATTGATGGAATGCACGGCCAAGACGGATGAGCATACTGGCCTTTTGTTAAATATGGTTAATATCTTAAGTACATACTTAGGCATTGACCAGTCTGTACTATGTGCATTTGACCACATGTGAAAGGAGTACAATACACTGCCTCGGACAAACACTGGACAAATTTAGTGGTACCTTTAACCAAGGAAGCCTCGCTTGCTTGCCTCCTCGCCTTTCACAGTTCACTTACGGACTGTCGTGCATATCCTGTCTACATTATTTCTTTCTGGTTATATATGTGCATAGCAATCCACAAGCGAATTGAGAAAGACATCCAGGCAAGGGAGGCTTGCTTAGTTAAAGATACCACAAAACTTGTCTTGCATCCATCAGGGGTTGTGTGGTCTATTCCTTTGATCATGTGTATATTTGGTCAGATTTACATGGGGCAGACTGGCCGGTGCCTCAACATGTGCCTGGGAGAGCACCAACATAGGTGTGACATAGTGGACATAGGCCGACATAGGCATGACATAGTGGACTTGAAATGCATGAGAACTATGCCAGTAGCTTTTGCAAATATTCTATAACGGCTGGCACTTAAATTTCTCAGGGTTGCATTGGGTTGCCCGTACACCGGCACTCCTATGCTTGTTTCCACGCCAAGTGATCAGATAGAAGATTTTCCAATTGCTGTTAGCAATCCACAGACACTGCTGCTCTTTGTCGAGTGGAAACCAATACAGCCAAAGTAGTTCACAACACGGATGATTAATTTTTGGAACAAAGTGCAGCTGTACGCAATAGCCAGTAAATGTATCTTGACTTATCGCTATGGTGGCACTGACGATGTGGAATGTCCTGTGTTTGTGCTTTTGCTGTTTTCATTGCCATAATAAATTCTCTCTGTTTTTGTTGGAGTTTGTTATGTTGGTTCTGGAAGGCAACTTGGAAGCTCTGTTTATGTTGGTACTACTAACAGCATCTTGTACCCTTTGACATCTGTTTTGGCTAGCACAAATGAGTCGACTTAAATTCACAAAGCTCTCTATGTGCAAGCCTTCATAACAGCACTTCTTGACTGGCCAGCACCCTGGTTTCTGCATCCTGTTTCATGGCTGGACCGATCCCCCTGGTTGACCAATCACCACTTTTACAAATTCTTGCTTACGAACGCTTTCTGAATCTGCTCTCGGGTTCCTTGTGCACCGCCTTACTGTTTCAAACATTGAAGTGTTATGCTATTACAAAAAATAGCAGCATCAGAAATGTTTGTATTCTTGTTGTGTGGCCTCTTTCCCAGCTCCTCGGCCATCAAAATTGCTCGTCTCCCGAAGCGACTGTCATACTGAATGTGCTGCGTTGCCATAATGCCGCGAATGAACTGAGTCGAACCACAAAAGGTTATAGGGTATTACAGCACCGTAACCAGTCACAAGCACAGTGAAAACAGCGCCGATTCCAACCAAAAACAAGTTAGCACTTCGGTCGACCTGTCCATGGATTGGATCGAGCCGTAAGGTTACAGGTTGCCAAAGTAACGCAAGAAATCGTGGGATTTAGTAGATTTGTTTTAAATGGTCAATTTTGTCGTTATTCGAATGAACACAAGGGTCATGGTTCAAGCAACGAAAATTGTGAAAAAAGTACACTTGTGTTACAATCGAATAAATACCGGAATTTTTGAATAATTTAATCTACCTTCCTTGCAAGCAGTGCAAGTTCGTGCCGTGGGATTATTCACGCAGTCTGTACCTGTTTTTTGGGCAAGACATCGTCACTGCCTTTATTCTTAAGTTTTTTTTATTATACGATGCCCCGATTATAGAGCGGTTTTGTGTGGTCCACACAAAGCCTTATAATCGGGGATGCACTGTAATTGCAATGTAAATTGTCTTTCAATGCCCGTGTTCATATATGAGGTCTTGCAATCGTGGTGTAGGGTGTTCATGCCTAATTTGTGAAAACTTTTCGTTTCAGACCTGAAGCCTACAGCTTCAGATTGTGCGCTTGACTGTCAAGCCTTGTGAAGGAGAGGATGGAGGCTTTTATTTCCCCTTACGTAAGATTATATGTAACTTGCATGCTGATAATAGACCTGTTGCATGGACCACTCATCTACAGCGTGCCTCATAATCATGTGTTGGCTTTGACACTTACAACCCTATCATTTATTTTTGCAGCACTCGGATGCGTCACATCATATGCCTACGGTGAAATACGAGGGAACTAGCCTGCTGCAAGCAAGAGCCAGCCCTCCATGTACAGCTCGAATCCATCAAGATTGACGAAGATGACCTTGTCTCTGGCCTTGCCACGCAGATTGCCCTTTACTGGATATTCGACATTGTTGTTGCGCGAAAGACACAAAGAACATTTGACCATATGCCACATGGTCGGTGTTAACAGTGGTGTGTGGCCAACTCCACTTGTGCGCGTGTCACACACGTTGCTACTGTAAAAAAAATAAAGTGTTCTATTGTTTATATTTTCTCCATATTTTATGTTACAAGCACCCAAGCAGCTCTTGTTCTGTGTCTGAAAAACATGTTCGAGATAAAAAAAAATCCCAGCCCAAGCAGCTCTGCTCATGTCTTGGGCCTCTGAAAAGCATGTTCGAGACAAAAAATTAACCCTATAAGGAGTAACACCAATATGGAGTACTAAACAGTTCATCCCCTGGGGAGTAACTGGAAGGACGAGCAGTTGGTCCTCGGAGAGTAACTGCAAGGACCAACATTTAGTCCTCGAGGAGCAGCTCGTGGGACTAACATTTAATCTCTGGGGAGCAACTGGGGAGACTAACATTTCATCCTCCAGGGAGTAACTGGAGGGACCAAAAGTTAATCTCCAAGGGAGTAACTGGTAGGGGACTAACAGTTCATCCCCTTGCCGTTGGTCCCTAAAGGGAGTAATGGTTGTGGCAACGCAGTTAGTCCCTCAAAGGACTAACCCCTATACCCCCGTTAGTCTCTTTTGGCTTAGAGTGTTTGGTGACGCCGCCGGCTACAACGCACGATTTTTGTGTAATGGGGCATATAAATCTTTCGCAATAATAATGCACCTGTTTCATGGGTTTCAGTGCCAACACCACGTAAACCCACGTCAACGTAAACCATTATGCGGCACGCGCTAGGGTTAGACTCCGGATTAATTTAAACTAGTTGGGGTTCTTTACCATGCACCTCAATCTATGTACACGAGCGTTCTCTGCAGTTCGCCCCTATCGAAATGCGGCCGCCGTGGCCGGGATTTGATCCCGCGACCTCGTGCTGAGGAGCCTAACACCCTAAGCACTAAGCAACCACGGCGGGCAAGGCGACGAAATGCAAAAACGCCCCTGTGCTTGCATTGTAGTGCACGTTAATGAACCCAGATGGTCAGAATTAATCTGCAGCCCTCTACAATGGCGTGCCTCATAATCAGAACCAGTTTTGGCCCGTAAAACCCCAGAAAAAGTAGCGAAGTGTAAGAAAACCCTTGCACTTAGATTTAGGAGTATGCTAAAAAACCCCAAGTGGTATAAATTATTTCGGAGTCCCCCACAATGGCGTGCCTCATAATCAGATCGTGGTTTTACCACGTAAAAACCCATAATTTATTGTTATTTACCCCTGTATGGACCTCACCCCCAATTTGGCAGCGAAGAATTTTGGAGAAAAAAAAATACAACGGAGAAGCAATCGCGTGCTGCTACTATATGGCAAGAGCTGCGCTTGACGCCACGGACGTCAGAGGTTACTCTGACGTCCAGAGCGCGGCCATCACCGGTTCCTGCGTTCAGCGCGCCAGTGGCCGCGTTATCTTTTTTTCCCCGGCCATCTCCTACGAATTTCCCCGGCCAACTCCTACGTTTCATCTACCAGCTGCCGGGAGTCCGAATGAAGAGAAATCGTTTGATCACGTAGCACGCGCCATTTAAGATAAATGTTAAGATAAAGCAGGCCGCCAGAGCGGCGTCGACGACAAATGTGAACGTCGGTGGCTGAACCAGAAAGAAATGCTCGCCGCAAAGAAGAAATCGAGAAGGGCGTTTAGCAGCATGCAAGCCCCCGGGACTTGTAGTCAATAAAATTAGACGAAATGGCCAGATCTCCCGGGGTGTAAGAACTGCCTCTCTTCAAAGTCGTGTAAAGATAGTGCAGCCCTTACAGGAATCTGGATGGTATATGAATTTTGCACTGACAGATAAATTCTTGCATTCTCAAGTAATATTCTCGCCACGTAATGCATGCACTACGGTAGCTTCCAAATTTCACATACGAACAACAATGCCAAAAGGACTAAATTTACAGGGGTCCCCTTTCAGCGATACTCACTCCATTCCGCAGACTTTGCGAAGGAATCGCTCCTCCGTGATTTCAACGCTTTTGAATTGACCATTTGTTCCAGAGGTGTATGCCAGGACGAGGACGCGTCCTGGGCTCCTTCTGACCTCTTGGTAATTATCTTCATTGTATGTGTCACAGTTTGAAATCGAAATGAATCCAGGCACATCACCAACAGAAAAATATGCCTGTAAAATACAAAGTTTATGTTAGGTAGATAACGTCTTCACTAAGAAAACTAATCTATTGTTTCAAAAGAATGGGATTGGCTGAATGTACTCTGCATCTGTATGTTAAAAATAACCAAGGGGTATATTGTTAAGGCTAAATCAGTCCTATTATACTGGCAACTGCGTTCAATTTGTGACTGAAAACAAGATATTAGATGCGTTACCCGACATTTGTTACGCCATGGGCATATCGGGAAGTCTATAAAAATATTTATTACACTAAGCGACGGCCCGATGCGGCCGTATGAACAAAGTGCATAGTTAGCCTATCAACCGTGTTCATCCAAATTGTCGCACTTCTCTTTCATCAGACGTCGATTAAACCTAAGAACGTGATACCGAAAGGAGATCACTCCACAAAGAGGATGAGCCAGATCCAAAGGTCAATGTAAATGCCCTGTCGACTTTTAAAGACGATAGTCTTTATTGGGGAACTTAAACGCTGAAAATTTGGTCTGTCTGTCTGTCTGTCTGTCTGTTTGTCTGTCTGTCACCCGATTCAGCCACCCGGCCAAAGTTGGACCACTTGCTTACCGCCCACACTACTTAAACTGGTACGGCTGTTCATACTTGTGAACGTTATCGATCACAAAGTAAATATTACGCATTTGTGAGGCGCAACATCACTAGGTAAGTATTAGGAGGTGTGTTCCTTTAATAGAAAATACATAGATACGTGACTCTAAAGACCCTAGTTTCTTAAGCTGCGCTGAAAATGCCATGCTATGCGCGCCAACGAACGACATTCCCCGACTGCGCGCCTACGAGCGCCCTCTGCCATGGAGGAAGGAAACCCTCTGCACAAGCTCATGTTTGCCGATGTATTTCCAGATGGCGTCCATGTCTCACGCAGCGCCTCCTCAATTTTATCAATGGCAGCCAGATGCGGCCGATTGAACATAAAGGAAGCGCTGTCTGAGGCAGGCCAAAACATAAATGGCCGCTTGATTAAATAATGCGGTAAAATGAAATCTGTTCAAACAAACCTTCATGCCAGGACGGAAATGGTACGAGAACAGCATCACGGGTGGCCGCGGACCAGACCAGCACTCATGTAGTACGGCCGGCAGAAGACTATCGTCTTTCGACTACATTTGCAGCGAAGCACGCAGATACGCGGCAAATTTTTTAACATATAAAACTTGTGATAAAACATGTCCTAAGGAAAAACTGGTGCAGTATTTCGCAAGCTGGGGGCGACTTATTTTTTCCCTCTCTTGTTCAGCATCAGTCACTCAAAATGCAAAGGGGAAAATGAGCTGAGCACAGCTACGTTTCATACATAAGACATGGAGCCAATTGCAAATAAACTTCGTTGTTGCAAATTACAGTCAGTGCGCGTATACCTATGAAATCTTTCCATTGTAGAACCATGGCCATGTGTTCTGAGTCGCTGGTGCTGTCATACAAGATAAATCATAAATGCGGCCTTTCACAACGCACACGACAAAATTGGAGTTCCGGGGGTATTAAAATCGTCTGTTTAGAAAGAATACGGTAACCTCTGAACGCAGTTTATGTGCGCAAAAAATGAAATGATGTTCTTTTGTTAAAGTATATTTACTGCCATACGTTCGGTTAAAGGCGTTCTTGGCCATTTTGAATGTTGCAGGCTGAAGATCCAGACAATTCGTACTGTGGCCATGTGTTCTGTGCAGCAACAGTCCTTGAATTCCAGCTGATCCATAGGTCGTCCTCTGCATTTTTATCTATGCTTCTCGTGTCTATGCGTGCCTATTTCTACACGTCTTCACGGTGCACGTGACAGCAACATCAAGAGAGCGCTTATGCGACGTAGACTGCGCGCTTTTGAAGTCGATGCCTATTACAAAACGGTTTATTGCGATAGCAATTATATGGACACTCCAAGCGGATTTCTGCCGTCGGCGTCCCCGCAGGGGCGTCTGCGTCAGCAGGCGTTTGGTGAGTTGCGCCACCACGTACCCGAGCACACGAGGGTTGGACCCTCCCGCGTGTAGCCGTGCGTGGCTTAGCTGTGTCCGGGGAAAAGAGGATCCTGGGGGTTGAGCCGATGCCGGGTGCTCGGACCTTCATGGCCCCTCGGCTGAGGCAACACACCTCTTTGGCCTCCGCTTCACGTAGACGGCACCCCTGGACTGACCCACCCAGAGGAAATCGGTAGTCGCCTTTTCCTGTCATTCTCTTCAATCTTCGTCTTTCTCCCTCACTTTTAATCTTTCCTGTCTTCTTTTCTCTTCCATTTACTTCTAACTTTCCTGGCGGCGAGGGTTAACCTTGTGTGTCATAACCACCCTTGGTTATACGTATTTCGTTATAGCGGGAACGTACAGCTGGCGTTTGTGGGACTTGTGTTTACAGGTCCTACATCGTCCCCTTGTTGGGCTCCATGGTGGGTGGCTGGCGTTCCTGCCGAATGAATATTATTTTTATGGCTTACTCTTTCCCTGCGTTACCCGATCGCCCCCAGAAAAGGGGGCGCACCGAAGAAGTGTTTCAATTTTTTGGGCACCACAAAGAAAACTTTCCCCGCTACCACGTCATACACAGCGTAAAATCTGAAAAGGCAGTGAGAGCGATCTCTCCCTTCCTCGTTTCAAAATGCCTGACAGACACAATAGGAGCTGGCTACAAAGCTACGAAATTGGCTAGCGGCGACCTTCTTCTTGAACTCTGAGATATGAAACAACTTGAGAAACTACAGAACCTAGTATCCATTGGAGACTTTCCCATCACTGTGACCCCGCACCGCACTATGAACACCAGTCGTGGTGTAGTTTCGGATGATGATTTGATGGAGCTAAGTGAAGCAGAACTATTAGAGGGCTGGAGTGACCAAAATGTCATCAATGTCAAAAGAATTAAGATGAGGCGTGACGGAAAAGAAATTCTGACCAAGCATCTCATTCTAACCTTCGGCACAAGTGTACTGCCCGAGACTATCGAGGCAGGCTACGTGAAAATCAGAGTCAGGCCATATATTCCTAACCCCCTGCGATGTTTCAAATGCCAGAGATTTGGCCATAGCTCACAGAGCTGTCGCGGTCGAACTACTTGCGCCAAATACAGTGCTTCTTAACACACGTCTGATACGTGCAATAACACCCCACATTGTGTAAACTGTGAAGGGGAGCACGCCGCGTACTCGCGGTCCTGCCCATCCTGGAAAAAAGAAAAGGAAATTGTCACGATTAAAGTTAAACAAAATATTTCGTTCAAAGAGGCACGAAGGCAGGTGTCCTACCTGCCAAAAACCAGCTTTGCCGATGTGACGCGTCAGGGGGCTGCGCCACAACGGCCTTCGGCGGCTGCCTGGCACACGCGTAGTGAGCCAGCGGTGACGCCATCCGCCCCTCGGCGGCTGCAGCTAGTGCTGCTCCGCCATCTCAGAAGAAGGGGCCATCGACCTCCGGGCTGGTGGCCTCAAGAGCCGATGGACACATCTTCTAGGCAGACGGCGCAGCCAGCGCCTAAGGAGCGGCGAGAATCTCTCGACCGCTCCAAAAAAGAGAAACCCCGCATTACAGGGCCCCTAAAGGGTTCTGTAAGCTAACTCTCTTTTCGTAAACACACAGCACAAAACTCTTTTTAATATGGGCACTCAAATAGTTCATTGGAACGTTAGAGGTCTCCTTCAAAATCTTGACGACGTTAAAGAACTCCTCCGCAAATTTAGTCCCAGGGTGCTGTGTGTTCAAGAAACACACCTCAAACGTACAGATAGAAATTTCCTCAGACAATATGCTATTTTTCGCAAAGACCGCGAGGACACTGTTGTGTCATCCGGTGGTGTAGCTATCATAGTCGACAGAGGTGTTGCCTGTAGGGAAATAAAACTTCGTACGCCCCCAGAGGCAGTTGCTGTCCAAGGGGTGCTTTTTGACAAGCTAATCACTATCAGTTCTATATACATCCCTCCCAGTTATCAACTTAATAAAACCGAATTTCAAAACTATATCGATGAACTTCCGGCTCCATACATTGTTGTCGGAGATTTAAATGCACATAACACTTTATGGGGAGACTCGCGTTGCGATGCGAGAGGTCGCCTAATTGAAAAGTTTCTTTTTTCCTCAGGAGCATGTTTGCTTAATAAGAAAGAGCCAACGTACTACAGCGTGGCGCATAATACATACTCCTCTATAGATTTAAGTATCGTGTCGAGTACAATAATTCCGTACCTGGAGTGGTCCGTTCTCAAGAACCCCTTTGGGAGCGACCACTTCCCAATTATAATAAACTTAACAAAACAAGATATATGCTCACCACACATTCCCCGATGGAAGGTTGACACGGGTAACTGGGAACTTTTCCGGGAACTTACATATCTAACCACGGATGATATTTCCTCCTTTAATATTGAAGACGCTGTGGCCTATATAACAGCCTTTATAATTGACGCTGCCACGAAATGCATCCGTCAAACTAACGGACTTGCGAATAAACGTCGCATTCCGTGGTGGAATGAAGAATGTAAACAAGCCCGGAAAAATCAAAACAAGGCTTGGGTACGACTTCGCGACTCACCAACTGCCGAAAACTTAATTAGTTTTAAACAAATAAAGTCCCAGGGTAGAAGAACGCGTCGACGAGCTAAAAGGGAGAGTTGGGAAAAGTACATCTCCGGTATAAGTTCTTACACTGATGAGACAAAAGTGTGGAATTGAGTAAATAAATTAAAAGGCCGGGAGGTACACCCACTCCCCTTAGTCAGTACCCAAGGTGAGAGCCTGGAAGACCAGGCAGACTGTCTGGGCGAACACTTCGAACATGTATCCAGTGCGTCCCATTACACAAAAACATTTCTGAGGATCAAAGAACGCGAAGAGCGCCAGCCCCTTAAACGTAAAGAATCATCGAGTGAGGCCTACAACTATCCATTTACTTTAACTGAACTTAAGGCATCCCTCGCTTGCTGCAATAACTCGGCGCCAGGTGGTGATCGTGTCATATATGAAATGATTAAGTACGTACATCCTGAAACTCTGAAAACACTCCTGTATCTTTTCAATGCCATGTGGGCGGATGGGTATATCCCGTCCTCGTGGAAGGAAGCTATAGTCATCCCCGTGCTTAAACAAGGCAAAGACCCATCCCTAGCCAGCAGCTATAGGCCAATAGCGCTAACAAGCTGCCTGTGCAAACTATTTGAAAAAATGATAAACAGGCGCTTAATCTGTTTCCTTGAATATAACAAACTACTAGACCCCTTGCAATGTGGTTTCAGGGAAGGTATGTCCACAACAGACCACCTTGTTCGCATTGAGTCTTATATCAGGGATGCTTTTATACATAAGCAGTTCTGCCTCTCTGTGTTTCTCGACCTAGAAAAAGCTTACGACACGACATGGCGCTACGGCATTCTCCGAGATCTCTCGGCGATGGGTGTCCGTGGCAACATGTTAAATACAATCGAAAGTTATCTATCTAATCGCACATTCCGCGTAAGAGTGGGCAACGCTTTGTCTAAGTCATTCACCCAAGAGACCGGTGTGCCACAGGGAGGCGTGCTTAGTTGCACACTATTTATTGTAAAAATGAATTCCCTGCACAAAGTCATTCCACGCACAATGTTTTATTCAATTTATGTCGACGATGTGCAAATAGCCTTCAAGTCATGCAATATTGCCATCTGCGAACGACAAGTGCAGCTTGGAATAAACAAATTGTCTGAATGGGCAGACGAAAATGGTTTCAAAGTAAATGCCCAGAAGAGCACTTGCGTACTCTTTACTAACAAGAAAGGCGTAACGCCAGTCCCAAGTATTGCAATCAAAGGAGATGCACTCTCTGTGAGCAGCGAGCACAAGTTTTTAGGAATCATTTTAGATTGTAAACTCACGTTTATTCCCCATCTTAAGCATCTGAGGGCAGAATGCCTGAAGACAATGAACCTTTTAAAGCTTCTGTCGCGTACGACTTGGGGTAGTGATCGAAAGTGTTTGCTTAACTTGTATAAAAGTCTTGTCCTCTCACGCCTTGATTACGGGTCAATAATTTACAATTCTGCAACGCCAAGTGCGTTAAAAATCCTAGACCCCGTCCACCACCTGGGTATCCGTCTCGCGACCGGTGCTTTCAGGACAAGTCCAATCGAGAGCCTCTACGTAGAGTCGAATCAGTGGTCACTTCATCTGCAGCGGTCATACAGCAGTTTTACATATTTTCTGAAAATACAAGCAAACATTGAACATCCTTCTTATTGAACTATAAATGACGCGACCGCTGCCACACTCTTCCATAAACGACCTGCAGCGAGAAAGCCGTTCGCTTTGCGTGTGAGGAATCTTAGTGAGGAAATGGGTGTTCCACTGCTTGAGCAATGTCCTATGGCTCCAGCGAAACTGTTGCCGCCGTGGCAGTGGCAGCTCATAGAGTGTGACACATCGTTCGTAGAGGTCACTAAACACGCGCCAGAGGCACACATTAGAATGCATTTCTTAGAACTCCAATCTAAATACTCGTGTACAGAGTTTTACACAGACGCTTCCAAGTCACATGCCGGGGTAACTTATGCAGCCATCGGTCCATCGTTTTCGGTATCCGGTGTGCTGCACCCGGAGACAAGTATCTTCACGGCTGAGGCCTATGCAATATTATCGGCTGTAAAGTTTATAATGAAATCAAAACTCAAAAAGTCTATCATATTTACAGACTCGCAAAGTGTTGTGAAAGCATTGCAATCACTCTGTAAACACAAGAACCCTGTACTTAATGAGCTCTATTCCATTCTGTGTAAATCGTATATATCTAACCAGCATGTGATTATATGCTGGGTGCCAGGCCATAGAGGCATTGAAGGTAATGTTCGAGCAGACCAAATGGCCACATCTGTTATATCTCAGGCTATTAACCCTACAACTGCTGTTCCTGCAACAGATTTGAAGCCTTTCCTGCGAAAGAAAACTGCGAAGCCACTGGCAACGCTTGTGGGACGCTGAAATAAATAATAAGCTTCACTTCATTAAACCACAGTTAGGTTTCTGGCCTCCCGTAACGAAAACACGACGAACTGATGTCCTATTCTGTCGTCTCAGAATAGGACATACATATGGCACCCACAATTTTTTGCTTACTGGTAGTGAACCACCAACCTGTGGTAGATGTGGTGAGAGGCTGACTGTCCTCCATGTCCTCGTGGAGTGCCGGGAAGCCGAAACAGAAAGGAAGAAATATTTTTCACAAGCGTACCGATATCATGTCTCGCTTCACCCCATTATGTTTCTTGGCGAAGAACCGATTTTTAATGCCAAAGCAGTCGTCCATTTTTTGAACGATGTGGTCCTGCATGTTATTAACCCAACTAGTTCGTAGCGCATCCTCTCTCCAGAGGATGCCGCTGTGATAGTTTCTTATAGCACATGCCTCCAGGCCCTTGTGGTTCAAGGGCTCTGTCTAGGCAGTAGTGCTGAATAATTACTGCATCTTAAATATTTTAAATATCGTGTCATTCTTTCTCAATGCATTCTTCATTGCATAGTACACCTCATTAGTCATTGCCATGATTTTAGTACATGTATATTTAACGCACTTTACAGCGATTATATTTAGGCCCCTTTACAGCCCCGTCACATCTACTTCTCAGAATTCATCACTTCACTACGAACTAACAAACACTGGCATGGCGCTCTTTGGCCATACCTGGCCCTTGCGCCACTAAACCACACACATTCATTCATTCATTCTGCCGTCGGCGTCGTCGTAGCCGTCGCCGTGAGGTTCCGTATGAAGTCAAACAACGATGAAATCGTCGCCGCGCGCCGTGTGCTTTATGTGCGAGTTAAAGCGCGCCAAGAACGCGCGCTTTCGCGGGGAGCGAACGCATGGCGTAAAGAAAACTCGGCATCTTCCGTCGCGAGAAAGGCCGTGGGGAGACGACAGGGAAGGAGGGGAGGCTACGTTTAGCTGCGGCTCCAAATGCGCATTTATATAAAAAATGTCACAGTTTCGCCCGAAAGGCGAAGCATCAATTGCGATAGCAAATTAGTTGAGAGCTATTCGGAGAAGGGATAGTTGTTTTGTCGGCTGCATAAATTTGGACACATTCGCTTACTAACTGAATTAACAAGCGTGGTGTCAGCGCGCACAAGCAAACATGAATGGATCACACTGAATGGTCGCAGCTACTTCTAACACCGTGGGCCGCAGACGACTGTCAAAACGCTGGCAGCAAGTGCAGCCGCCGCAGCGGGAGAAGGTTCGTGCGGTCTATCGCTTCAAGGGAAAATGAGCGGCGAATGCACAGCGCATACAAAAGTCAGAGCCGTGTGGAGATATGATACGGTGGGGGCGACCGCCACAGTCGGGCAAAGTACTAGCGCAGTTGTTGGCAGAGTATAAG
The DNA here is from genome assembly GCF_013339745.2 of Dermacentor silvarum. Classification (NCBI taxonomy): domain Eukaryota; kingdom Metazoa; phylum Arthropoda; class Arachnida; order Ixodida; family Ixodidae; genus Dermacentor; species Dermacentor silvarum. The sequence continues at coordinate 143,012,682 of NC_051158.1, forward strand.
CTGCCCCCTCCCTCCCGTGCTGCCTTCCCGCTTTCTTGCTTTCGCGTGGGAGATTGAGTGGCAAGTTCCCCTTGCGCCTGGTTGCAAGATACGCCTTTGGTGCCGAAGCACAGCGTCGCCCCGCCTCCCTCCCTCCCATACCCCCACGGCCTTTCACGCGACGGTCGCGTTTGCTTTCCGCCGTGCGTTCGCTCTCCGTGATAGCGCGCGTCCCTCGCGCGCTTTCGTTCGCGCATACGGCGGGCGGGGACGATTTTATCGCCCTTGGACTTTATAAGGAACCTCACAGCGACGGCGACGGTGACGCGGACGGCAGATCCGGTGGAAGTGTCCATATAATTGCTATCGCAATAAAACATTGCAAGGCGAGACTTCCGACGCTGCTCGACGAGTGCCCCGTTCTGTTTTATTAAATAAAATCACTACTACCGTTTTGATCTCGTCGAAAAGCTCTGAGCCGCCGCCAGAGGCACCGGCAACAGTCGCCAACGCCACGCGCGTCAGTGCGAACGTGGGCAGAACGCCGCCGGCGCCGACACCAGATCTGTGCGTTGCTGGTGATGCTATATGTCCAAGTTTAAACAGCTTATAAAAGTACTATCCTTACACCGTCTACTAACTTGCTATCGCAATTGATGCTTCGCCTTTCGGGTGACACTGCGACATTTTTAGTCCTCCGTTATTTGATGTAGGCCAGAACCTCCGTGGAACAATATATGAGACTTCCCAGTCGGCTTGGAGCACAAACTGAAAGATGGATGCGTCTTGCCGAGTTCTTCGATAATTTACAATATTATACAAAGAATAGGAGGGTTACGAGTATGTAACGGAAATGTTTATCGGTTAGTCATGGTGCGGGCTAAGTGTTTTCGCTCCCGATGTCGAGCTCGATGAATCGCTTGAATGTTTTAAAGGGACCCTGTAACACCCCTCGGGCTTATTGCAATAACATAGTCCGCGGGTAGCATAGGCTGTTGTGAACATCTCAGCCAAGTTTTGCTGTCGTACGCGGTCCGTGGAGCTCGGAAGCGGAGCGCGAAGTCCCCTTTTTCTCAACGCCCTCCGTTTCAAAAACCTCATGATACTCGTTCTTTTCTGTGCGCTTTATTTCGTCATAAAGCGCACCCCAATACGCGGTTGCTATTCGTCGCTGCGGTCGGCTACACTGTGGCCGCCGCGAGGTGCCACAACGTGTCCAGTGACTAAGCGCACTGCGGCTCTCTGAGGGTAGCCTCGTTTGGCTTACCTTTACCGCGGCGTAGGCACCAAATTGGAAATTTGAACTGTGCGCCAAGGTGACGTCATGGTGACGTCTTCGCCGCAGCCTTCGAAGTGCAAGGTTTGGAGGAGGAAGGGGAGCACAGTGGTGGTCGTGTTTGATTGCCGATAACTGCTTCTGCAGGACACATTGAAGTACTTTTTGCATCAAAGTGATTCTGAAATAGCCTATTTTCACTTCAAATGTGTTTCTCCACTTCGATAAAAAGTGGTTCAGGGCCCCTTTAAGGTCTCGCTTCTTTCATGACATTTCACTGTAAAGAATGCTTTATAGCGTTGTCATTTAAACTACTATGCTCCTTTTCAAAGCTCCAGCGCTCGCCGGAATTCTAACCAACACTACCCCAGGCGAAGGCGCTATGACGACGACGGCATTGTATATCGGCATTATATATCGGAGGGCGATTGTTAAATGATGAAGGTAGTATATGAAGGACAGATGACCAAGAGTGTATGGGAACAATGGCGTGACGACCACAGTATGGCAATGACTGTATGACGATGATTGCGTGACGATGACAATTTGACGAGAATTGAACAAATAATCTGGTGTGAAAAATGGAATGACCACGAGGCACCATGATGGTGGTATGACAATGACGGCACAACATTAAGTATGACGACGACGCAATCACAACGATAGTAGTTGTATGACAACGTCGGCATAATCCCGATGGAATGGTGACAGCATGATTAGGATGAAATGAAAAAAAAAAAAGATGTCGCACTTTGGCCCGAAAACAAAGCATCAATTCCGATAGCAAAATTGTAGAGAGCTATACGGAGTAAGAGTGGTAGTTTTATCAGCTGTATAAACTTGGGCACATTCGCTTACTAACTAAATTAACAAGCATGGTTTCAGCCCGCACAAGAAAACACGAATAGATTACACTCGATGACCGCAGACAACCACTGTCAAAACACTGGCCTGAGCAAGCGCGGCGGCAGCAGCAAGCGAAGGTTTGTGTGGTCTATCGCTTCAACGGGAACTGAGCGGCGAAAGCACAGCGCATACTAATGTAGGAGCCCTGTGCAGATAGCATTCTAGATACGGTGTGCGCGACCGCGCGCAACCGCGCAATGTACAAGTGCGCAGTTGCTGGCAGAGTAGAAGCCGCACCACCTTCTGCGCCTACTGCCTTCCCGCTTTCCTCTTTTCGTGTGCGAGATTGAGTCGCCAGTTCCCCTTGCTTCTGGTCGCAAGACAAGCAGTTGGTGCCGCAGCACAACGTCGCCTCCTCTTCCTTCCCTCCCATTCCCCCACGGCATTTCGCGCGACGAGAGACATCGCGTTTGCTCTTAGCTGTGTGTACGCTCTCCGTGATAGCGCGCCTTACTCACACATACAGCATACGACGCATACAGCATCGCCCTTGGACTTTATAGGGAACCTCAGGGCGACGCCGATCACGAGGCCGATGGCAGAAATCCGCTTGGAGCGTCTATAAAATTGCTATTGCAATAAAAGAAGGAAGGACATCGATGGAATGGCGAAGACGGTACGAAGACGACATGACAAAAATGATATGACGCCCAGTACATGACGATGATGGCCTGACGATGCCTATTTGGCGACGACTGTATAATGACGTCTGTATTACGACGATGGCGTGAAGAAGACTGATTGACGACGACTGTAGGGAGAGAATCAGATGACAACGAAAGTATGAGATGGCGTAACGACGATGACACACATTAGCATGACGACATACCCAGCACTACCTACCGAACAGCACATACCCATGGACACTGTTGAAGCCACACACTCCGGGATCGGCCCACCACTGCAAACTGAGCAGCGATTTCGGAAAAGCAACGCTTCCTAAACTGAACGTCATTTCATTTTCCTGTATTGCTTTGAAGTCCATTTTTGGACATTGTTTTTCCACGACAGATGATATGTATAAATACGTATAAACGGGATCCTCAGAAGGGTTTGGGTGCGAGCCCAGTTGGTACGGCTCATTCATTTTAAAACTGCGCCAAAAAACTCGGACAAGGGAGAACACGGGACGAGCGCTTGTCCCGTGTTCTCCCGTGTCCGGGTTGTTGGCGCTGTCTTAAAATAAATGGAAGTGGTATATGTATAAATAGAAGGCGTTGCGCGTAAAGTGACAATAGGAACAGGCGACTGGCCAAGAGCCACTCATATGCTATCTCAGGGCATCAAGTCTGACAAATTCGAGGTGTTCGCTATTAAATTCGCAGTAAGAAGTTAATCGAAAGGGCTTGATCACTTTCTATGCCCAACAACCTAATAACATGTAAAATGAGCCACAGAAAGCAGTCTTAATTTATTATGTCTATTTGAAGTAGAGGCCGCCTGAGTGCTTGGAATTTCCTAGTTTTGATGACATGTGGTAGGATACGGGGTTTTATTATTTAAATGCCTGCCGCTAAGCTCACATGTCACGTGACACCTACTGCTCAAATCATTTTGAAGATTTGCTGCCACGCCTGTGAACGGTGATTGCTAGTCAGGGCTAACCATGGGGATGTTCTAGAATGCCGAAGAAATTCGCTGGTGGTAGGCGCTACGGAATCTTACTCGGTAAGGCACCGTAGAAGTCATGCAGCAGATGTGGGTTTGGCTTCCACCTGGTGGCGAGATATATTTTCGTCCTGTTTCATTTACCTTTACCTTATAATTTCTACATTTGAAATGTACATAAATATTTTCCCGTGCCCTTTCTTTGGCTTCATTGTCTGCATTTCCTTATGATTGTAACTATCAAAATATTGAGACAATCCGATATCTTTCTTCCTATTGCTCATTTTAACCTGTACTTGCCGAATGGCTCGGGCACAAGTGCTGCTCCAAACAACAGAGTTTTCTTAATTGACGTTTAGGTCCAGTGGATGTTTTTCACAGAGCTCACTGTCACAGCGTGTACGTTTTACGTAGACATAATACTATTCCACAAGTACATTTTGTAAACTGGTACAGTTAAACCAGCAAACTAAAAGAAATGAAAAATTACCTTGATGTTTCCTTGGTCACTAGGACTGAACTTCAGTGAATGACGACGGTCAGTCACCACATGTGTCACGTCACAGGTTTTAATGTGCTTTTGAACCTCTCCTTGGGCGGGAAAAGGAAACGAATGAATGTTTTTTCCACATTCGCAAAATGAGGTTTCGAATCAAAGTGGTGTTTCACCAATGTCTCTCAAATATATTTAAATAGCGTAGTTCTAAGGCCGATGTCTCTCACGGCTTCGGCACATCACAATTATGGTTCCCAAAAGGAACTTTCTGCATCTGAGTCTTTTGAAGTGAGATTTTTAAGCGCATGTTGATACGCAAGTCATTCTAAATTGTGGTAATCTGTGATATATGTGAAAATGTACACAGATGTGCACATTTTACATATTTATTACCTACTATAGAAGCAATATGCTCATCTATTGGAGAAAACATCGTTACCTTACAAAAAATTGGGAAGTTCATTGTTCAGAATGAAGAAGTTTTCTTAGAAGCTTGCACATTTTCATTTAGTCCATTTCAAACTTTGCACATTTACGATGCTCCTACTCCTAAGCGTATCCACAAAATTTTACGGCGTGCTTTCAGGCGTAAATTTAATAAATCGACCCTGGAGAAAGCTTGCCTGAATAACGCGGTTAATTGACTCAATAGCTTCGTTGAGGGCATAGGTCTACATAAGGCCAATGTACGCTTTGAACTGCGACACCTTCTGAGAGCTTTGGGGGAAATAATCGAAACATTATGTGCGTCAAAGGCGCTTTTTTTCTTCTTTAAACGACTGCTCGGGCGTTGCTATCTAAAGGAATGGGGACGAAGAAATCCTTTTTTCTCGGAAAACACTGCACCGAAGTTGAGTAGGTTTATTACATTCAAAAGGAGAAGTTAAAATCAAATGACTGCAGCATGCTTCTGCTTTAATTAGGCCGGCAATGTGTTTCATTCGCGACTCTGTGAACTGCATGTGATTGTACATATAAAGCTGAAAAACTGATGTACTATGCACCGGTGTCAAATGCACTACTTATGGTATATGAGTGCGACTTCTGCAAATCCCTTGAAAACATTGCCGCTAATTCAGTTAAGGTATAAATTACTATATCATAATTTTTCGCTTGAGATGCTCTGACGGAAGCAGTTGAAATACACTAGGATATGTGTTATTTCTGCCTTGTTACTGATTTGTAAATGTCGTGCTTGTGTTTTCATGAAAAATTTGAGCAATTTTTTTAAAGAATACAGGATCTACGTCAATATTGTGCTGTCAGCAATCAGTAGAATTAAACTTTTTTCTCCAGTGCAACAAATGTCATTCAAATAACTTCATTAGTTGTCTTGTAATGCAAAAAGATTTTTGCATTTTACATGTATTTGAATAGGTGGCATCGTAGTTGGCCCCGAGCTAAAGCGTCATCCTAATGTGACCGAGCTTGACGAAATACTGTAGGGCTTGCTCACTCCTGGCGTCCCTTTTCTTAGATTGTGTTTGTATATACCCTTGTTTTTCATCTTGCTTTATGAATTATACATTTTTCCCACTACGTTCTTCAAAATTCCGCTGTTAATTTATAATGTTTATTTTATTTTCCACTTTAATCATCTGGCGCAGCATGCAGGTATTTTTATAAGGTCATGATTCTAATGATCGGCTTTTCTGTCTCCCCTTAGCTATATATACGATACCAGTAAAGTAGCCTAAACGCGCACAGACACATCGATCGTTGAAGCTTAAAAAATTTGCATTAATAATTTGCCAGAAATATTGCGCACTGCACAGGAAATTAAACTATATAAATTCAGTGGTTATCATTTAGGTCAGAGCGCTTGGTTCTCCTTGACATTTATGGATGAACTATCAATGAGGTGTACTCGTCTTATTCGGCGTAGCATCCTCGCACATGCGTGGTTCCAACGCACAATGGAATTTCCCATTTCCAATTTTATTGCGATACGAATTGTATGGACTGCCCAGGGGCGCTATAACGTAAAATGATTCCAAACTGTTTTGATTCCAATTTCTGCAATCAGCCTCCAAAATTGGTCAAAACATTTTCGGGCCACTCCCAACTTCGCCTGTCTGTCACGCGACGTCACGAAAACCGCGATAGCTCCCCATCTGATATAACGTGTACACACTGATTATGCATGATTAAACCGCACAAAAGAAAAATAATCATTCCTGATTCGGGGCCTTTTCACCATTAGCCCTCTGCCATTGCTTCAATGTTTTCTGGCTGCGCCCACTTCGCCTGTTTGTCATGCGACCTCACAAAACCGCGAAAACTCACCACGTCAAAGTGACGTGTACGCGAAAAAAATGCATTAATATGCCGAACAAAACTGAAAAGTTTTCTGAATAGCCGCAGACTGCCCCGTTCCGAAAGGAATAGAAGATGTCTGTCCGCCAATCGCTCAGGCCCTCGCTACTCGCACATGCCGGTGAGCATGTATTTATTTGCGCATGATAAAGCTTTTTCCGTGGCAGTAAAACGTTATCGAGCCCTTTCGGCAAGCATACGACATAGCTCTGCCAACTCTTCCTTGCTGAGGATCCGTTTTAGCGGCATTCTTATCCTTCCGTTGAACGTCGCCGCGATTTTCGACCAGCCACCGCAAGCTAAGTAAGGCGAAGCGGACCAATCGGAGAAGTCGGCACTACCCTCTTCATGCGGTTATCTATTTTCAATGTGCTAGCTCAGCCCCATGGAAGCTCTCTCCACGAGAGCGTGCTCCTCGCCTCTTGTCAGCCCATTAGATAAGAAAAACCGTTTAGTGTAGACAACGTTATTGGTTCTGAAAGCGAACAAAGGTGACCTCCTCTAAAGGAGGAGAGTGTTTGATTGGGTTGTTTAGACAACGCTGCGGGTCACCACCCGATGCTAACGTTGGTGGTTACGTAAATTTGACATCAGGAGTTTTGAATCAAAACAGTTTGGAATCATTTTACGTTAAATGCGCCCCAGGTGAATTTCCGCCGTCGTCATGGCCGTCATATTCTGCATAAAGTCCAAGGGTGATAACATCGTGGGCGCGCGTCGTATGCTTCGGTGCGAGCGAAAAATTGCGAGGGGAAGCCGAGAAAGATGGTGGCTTCATGCGAAAGTATCTTCTCAAGCTGGAAAAGGAGGAAGGCGGGGCAGGTGTCTACCGTATTCTTGGTGCCAGCGAAAAATTGCGAGGGGATACGAGAATGATGGTGGGTTCATGCAGCGGTAGTTTCTCGCGCTTGTAACGGAGGAAGCAGAGCAGGTGTGCGCTGTCTTCTCACCGGCGCAAGACGGGGAGCGGGCAGATGTGCGCGCGATAGGAAAGAGGGGGGGGGGGGGGTGAAGAGAGTATGTTCGTGCGCATCTCCTCTTCTACTCCCGCTGCGGCGGCCGCGCGTCCTATTTTGCAGACAAACTGCGTTGGTTTGGAAGGCTAGCCGGCCGGATATAGCTTATGGCTTCATGTGCGCTGTGTTTTCGCCTGCCTAGTTCGCGTTATAACAAGACGCAGCACCAAGATGAATTCACTTGCCCCTGCTGGCACTCTTTCCTCATCGCGCCAGCGTTCTGGCGGCGAGTGCCCGCGGTCATAGAGTGAGATGTGTTCGTCTGTGTGTGTGCGTGCGTTTCAACGTGCTTGTTAATTTAGTTAGTAAGCGAATGTTTACAGATGTTTATGCTGCTGATAAAACTAATTACCTTACATGGCACTCTCTAATACTTTGCTATCGCAATAAGCGCTTCGCAGGTCGGGCGAAAGTGAGTTTTTTGTGAATAGGCAACTCCGAAGATTGCAACTGGTACGGTTAACACTTACATCTAGACACTTTTATTGTTTCTTTTTATAGGAGTAAATGCTTCTGTAGACATGTGGTTTTTTTGTACTTTTGCTGATCATACATTACCTTCTTTGTATTCTGGGTCACTCAGGACAACGGTAGCCCCGGCAATGACGATGCTGTAGAGCGCCACAAAAGCTTCGATGCTGTTTCCGAAATGACAATACACTTTGTCACCAGGGCCAACGTTGTGAGCTTGAAACATGGCAGCGCAGCAGCGAAATTTCTTCAGAAGTTCTTTATAGGTAACGCTCCTCTCTGAATCGGTCTAAGGTAGAGATACATGACACAATCAGATGAATGCTGGAAATTTTATAATAGTGAACGCTGTGATGAACTGCAACAAAATAATGTCAAAGTTCAGACATTGGTGCATCTGCAGTTGTCCAAAGCACTGGTCATGCCATAGCTGATACTCCAATAAAATTACATGGTCACGTGGGGGCTGTAGCAGGGAATAGTCTGAAAACAGGTTGAAAATGTCGGTTTCCAGAGCATTTTGGACAAAAAAGCAGCCAAATATGATTTAAACCTCTGTGTATGGTGCCCAGATGTTGGTCAGTAGTCAATGCGGTAAGTAGTCAATGCAAATAAGCAAAATATTGAACAATGTGAGTTGAGCTCTATAGAGAAGGCGCTAGAGAGGGCTGATAATTGTCGATATTTGTTGGGATCATTAATTCAATGAATAAACATGTAAACTGAATTTAGTTACGGTTACTGCTACCTAACATTCTGAAAACTAAACGTATATGAACTCTAAGTACGGCAGTGTACACTCCAAGACACTCAACACATTAAAAAGGATGTGTAATAAAATCCGCCCGCCACAGTTCCTTGCGAGTACTGTATTGTGCTGCAGCGCAGGAGATTGCAAGTTCGGTGACCGGCTACGGCAGCTGTACACCGATGGAAGCGAAATGCGAAAGAGCTTGTACACTGATATTTGGGTGCACGTTTAAAGAACGCAGGTTATCACAGTGGTTTCAACTGCTCCTAACAATGTCTGCTATGCCCGTTTCGTCTTTTCAAATAGCTTCGGCAACAGCACGGCGAATGCTTGTTGCAGGTATATCTTGTACACCAAAAGGTACACCTTTACCAGCCAAGGCAATGTTCGTGTCGTTGGCGTAAGCAAAAAAAAAACGCCAGGATAAAAATTGAATACAAACAGCATATGGTCTTTGCAATCAGGCATACAACATACAGCTCAGCACTCGTTTTCAAAAGGAAAACCACAAAACAAGCATCAAAACCACACGATGGATGATAAGGCGCGTGTGAACAATGGGAACACCCTCCGACGTGCCCTCCGACGCGGTAAAGATTAGGTTTGCAGCTGCTTCGAAAGGGGTTGACGTCATTCAAAACCCTTGTGTGAAGTGCAAACCGTATAATGTATGCTAATGACGTCTACCAATAACACGAAGCACGTTCCGTATCCAGCACGTGTTTCCCGGTAAAGATTACGGTTGCGTAAGCTACTCCGAGTGTAAAGGACCCAACAGCATAGAAATCACGTAGTGACGTCACCATGCTCTAGCAACTCATTCAGTTCATTCCAGGCTACCATGGGTAGACCAGGGAAAGTAAAGACGCCAGAAGAGCAGCGTGAATACAAAGTCGTTGGGAAGTAATTAATGCTGTAGTTAAACATATTTCCCTTTTCTCTAGTTTCAAACTTTGTAGCGCCACGTGTGTGCATTCAAGTGACGTCATAATGGGTAATCTCTGTGGGTGTCGTTTGCAGCTTCGCTGTCCAACCACATTCACAGCGTTGATTGGAGCAATAGTTTTTTTTGTGTGTCGCAGATCGCCGCTTTCCTGAATGCTTCGCCCATGTGCATTTCGTACTCTGATTTTGTGTGGGCTTTGTGTGCTACACTAGGAGTGCACGCCAGCTTTACTTCAAGTCCCTGGTTGAAAAGCACAATTAGCCGGAAGGTAAACTAGTCCTGAACGTCATCAGTCAGCCATAGTCTGCAGTCTTGCGTCCTCGTCCCTGACACGCTGGCATTTGTGCGCATGTTTAGGTTCTACCGAAATATCGATAATGTTGCCACCGCTTAATAGACTATGGAAAAAGACCCTGCTCTTCAGTTGGTTCGGCAGTGGCTCGGCGGATGATTGCTACAGTTACGTCTTTATATTTTTGCTGGTAGGAAATGTTTAGGTATAAATATGCTTCAGGATCGCTGATCAATTCATGCTGTACCGACCCATGTATGTTTTCTCTCTTTCTCATTCTGCCTGCTGCACTCCCCAAGGAAACAATTGCTTATTTCGACCCAAACCACTGCCCCGAGAACCAAAAAGTGTTCGTGCAATGGCAGGTTGGTCATTCTCGAACTTGTCAAGGTATATCGGCCCCAAAATTTAACTCATCATGCTTACATGATTCCTTAATTAAACTGGAGTGTCTCGCTTCAAGAAATAGCGACGCCATCCTGCACCTGAATGAACTTGAACAAACCGTATTGAAACTTAAAAGTGGCATATTAAACCTCGAGCAATAAATATGCATTGAAAACTCGTCAACAAAAAACAACCTGGCAATCCACACCTTGATCCAATCCAAACCCCTGAAAAGGTTGCGGCCTCTGCCACCGACCTTATTTCCACCAGTGCATGTGACCATTGCGAAGGTATAAAGCGCTCTCATTGACTCCGTGCTCCAAGGCAGCGCAAAAGGTCCTACTTGCGCTGTTTTATTACAGAACTCAAGCTTGAATACTGAAATCTCAAAGAATTTAAGAATAATATTCTATTTAGTAATGAGGATATATCGGCCTGCCTACGCCAGGTGCGCTGAGCTGCGATGCAGACTTGGTCTCGAAGTAAGTTTAGCTGAGTTTCAATGCCATTACAATTGAGAACGTCCGCTATAAACGCGATGATGCCAGTGATCTCGTCATCAAAGCACCCACCTCTCGAATTTTGCCTGCCTCCTGACAGGCAGCTAACAGTTCTTTAACGTAACTACGCGAATCTTGGTCAACAGTGGCGTAGATTTCAACTGTCTCCTCGAATTCTTAATCAGACAATAATATGTTTAATGAGGGCGAGTCTCCGGAATGAAAAACAGGACAGCGAACGTATTGTATTTTAGATTGTTAGTCCAGGGGGTGGCATAGCGATTTTTATTAACAATGTCATCAAATTCTTACTCCTGTCTTATCATTCTGGTACTGAGTAACTATGATGTAAGGTAACGAAAGGCACGCTTGTTGTGGCATTTTGTGTGATGTGAGTATCGTCCTACTGGCGCCGGGGTTATATTTGGCTGTTGACAAGTACATTACACAGCATAGGTTACACAGCTGCATATTTGTACTTGCAGACGATTTCAGTCTTCCGCATATCGACAGGCTGCCGTTTAAGTCAATTGTGGCCATAAACAGCTTCTTAATTTGATGTTCGCTATGTCCTTGTCCTTTCATTTGTCTTAAACAGTAATGTGCCCCACCTGCGAAAACTCTATTATGGACCTTCTCATTGTTAGCTACGTACACGTGTAGAGTGAACTTCAGTGTTACACGCTTGAAGCCTTGTCGAATCACAACGTGGTCATTGTTAGTCTAAATGTCAGCTTCAGCAAAATACATCACGTGCAAATATGCGCTAAATGTGAACAGACCAAGAGATGAGTCTATTCTGAACACGCTGTAGTTAACGCTAGATATTTCTTACGTTTTAGAGCTCAGAGTGATGTTTTTTTTTTTCAGCGATCGTGTTCCACAGAACTTTACGAAGTGCTGTCGGACTAAGTAAACGGCTGTTCAGTTGAACGGAAGCTTCAGTATCAACTGTTGTTTAATTCAGCGGCAGTTGGAAGTGCCTTTGTAACAGGGGGATTAGACACTCTGCAATGATATCTAAAAGCTGCGGAGCTTGCGAGTGGAATCTTTTCTCGAGTCGTTTGTATGCACCTATAAATACTACATACCTACTAATATATCGCCAGTTGGAAGCCCCGTACTTCATCCCCGTACTTCCGTCTCGCGCTGTGCACGATTATAGTGGATTACCCACTAGCCCAGTAAGCCGCCTTGCTAAGTCACTCAGATGTACTGGCTCTGGGCTATGGGCGAAAAATAATTTCAAAAAGTGAATTGGGCTTTTATGTTTTCTTGTTGTATTCAACCCACTACAGCAAAGTAAACAAAATAGAGTTCTCAAAGAACAATTTATCAGTAATAACTGAGAAAGTGTTTATCGTCAGTTTTCCTTGAAAGAATACCCGCGCTTTTCAATGCACTTTCCATGTGATACCTCTGATTTTGTACTGTAACACAGCCTTACACACCGACAGCCTCGTTTTCGGTAAAAATTGAAGGACCTGTGTTTTAGAAATGTGGAACGCCTTACCAGTGCAATTCTGTTTCCGTGTGGTCGAAGGTTTTCAGTGAGGAATTCAACAAATGACGACCGCACTGTCTTGGACTGCTTGTACGGAGAGTGCACAATGCCCTCTTGTACTGGTGCTTGCATTGTAGCCTTAAAAAGAAGGAGTGAGCCCATATGCATTTTATGAGCCGCGAAATTCTCAAAATACATACTCGAACATTTCCATCATTGTTTTATTGGGAGTACGTGTTTTTATCCGAATATCATGTATATGCCTCGCGCTATTTTTTAATCTAAGAAAAACCTAATTTTCGAGTACGGAGATAGAGCGTTGAAGCAGGCTAACTGGGTACATATCGCAGTCAAAACAGCGCTAAAGGATGGGACAAGCAACAACACAAACGATGTGGCGCTAACCCAGGTAATGTTTACTGCATGCTGCATGAAATACCGGTCGCTGCATTAAGGACCACCTGCGGGAGCACTTGAATTCTAAAACAGAAAAAAAAAAGAAACTAGAACAGAGAGATGGCGTGCACTGATAAGAATAAAGATGCTCTCCAGAATAAATCATAAAACCATTCTAAGCAAGTAGTAAAACCAGAGAAGACGCGATGTCTATGCGGAATACGATATATCAAAAACAAACAAAGCAAAAAAAGTGGTAGAAACTCAGCCTGCATCACCATGCCTACAATAAGGATTTTTGATATAGAGCTATAATGTTTAGATGGGTGGCCGCAGTCGCAGCTGGGCTGGGACACTTGAGATGAGATCACAATCGATGACGTTGTCGAGAATAATTCCCTTCTCTTGTGTTCTCTCCTTCACGTGTATTTATATTCCATGCACATTACGTAAGTAAACTTACTTGAAGGTTAGCGCTTTGTCGCGTGTGTTCTTGCTTGACCCGCCCTTTAGCGCTGTTTAGACTCCGAGAGTCGAGAATTGCAGCTGCTGGCGGGGCAGGCCTAACTCTGGGCAGTGTTACGGCCACTCAGCTTGATATTTCTATGAGCTAATCGATAAAAAGTGAATTGAGAGTGGTAGAGACGGTGCTCTATAGGTGATGTTGATGTTTTGCTGCTAAAGGGGTGCTGTCGTTGTGGCCGCCAGTTTATGTCGACCGGCGATGCAGTCACTCTGAACTGCTCCGCAAGAGTCTGGCAACATAGTGCAGCGGACACCCCAGATGAACTCAGAGAGGGACAGAACGGCACTTCCGGATCAAGACGTCGGCCCCACGCAGCCGAAAGCAAGAACAATGCTAAGCTCACTTCACGTTGCTAAAGAAATGAAAAATGCAGTCGCCAGACCAACCGAACGCGCATGCGTGAATGGACAGGGGGGCTGTGGCCACCCTGATTGAACTAGCACTCGTTATGTCCGGTTTCTGTGAGCGCCCGTGGTGATTTATTTTACTTTTTGTTCAAAAGGGCATTCGGCTGTCTAGCATAATTATACTTCTGATCTTTCCGACATGGTCATTGAGCTTGGCTGGAATCGGCGCATCGAACAATTATTGAGAATGTCATCATAATCATCATCAGCCTATATTTATGTCGGCTGCAAGACGAAGGCCTCTCCCTGTGATTTCCAATTATCCCTGTCTTGCGCTTGCGGATTCCAAGTTGCGCCTGCAAATTTCCTAACTTCGTCACTCCACCTAGTTTTCTGCCGTCCTCGACTGCGCTTCCCTTGTCTTGGTACTCTTGTTATCCATTCTGAAACTCTATTGGTCCACCGGTAATCCATACTACGCATTGCATGGACGGCCCAGCTTTACTTTTTCTGCTTGGTGTCAACTAGACTGTCGGTTATCCCCGTTTGCTCTGGGATCCACACCGCTTTCGTTCTGTCTGTTAACGTTACGACTAACATTTTTCGTTCCTTCACTCTTTGTGCGGTCCTTAACTTGTTCTCTAGCTTCTTCGTTAACCTCCAACCGGGCTACCCCAATGTGTTATGGGGCAGAAACTCAGAATGTAAGTTCCCTTTACCAATTCGCATTCATGTCGGCAACCGGGAAAGTGTAATGCGATACTTCTGTGGATCTGGTTCGGCATTTGTAGGCAGGCGCAAATATATTATTACGATATCATCGATAGATTCTCAAAAAACGAGCCGCCGAGAAAAAGATGATGAATTGTGTCTGGGGTCTTGGAGCGAGCAAGTATCGGCCTGGCAGTCAGGTACCAGTGTAAATATAGTGTAAATAGCCTCTTTCGTGTCTGTCTGTCCACACGTAACGTTCTGGTGGAGGATTGCGATCTCCGTCCTCGATACGGAACTCCGAAGTGGTTGGTACATCGAGCTTGTCACAATGCCTCCCGGTGACGAGACCGCCTCAGCAACGGCTTCGGCTCGTCCGCCTGCTCCAATCGTCACGGTTGCCCAACATCGTGACCCTGGCCTGGAGGGACAGGACGTTGACGAATGGCTCAAGCTCTATGAACGTGCCAGGGCTAATAACAGGTGGGACCCAACGATTATGCTCGCCAATGTCATCTTTTATCTCGGCGGCACCCCACTCGTGTGGCTCCAACCGCATGACGGCGAGATAACCAGCTGGGACAGTTTCAAAGAATAGCTACGGGAACTGTTCGGGGACCCTTCGGGCGCAAGGTTGCCGCGAGAAAGGCTCGTGCATCTCGGGTTCAGACATCTACATAGCCGTACGTTTCATACATTCTAGACGTCTTGGCTCTTTGCCGCAAAGTTGACGACACTATGTCTGAAGCAGATATAGTGGCACATGTGCGAAAGGTCATCGCCGACGACGCTTTCAATTTGCTTGTTTTCGGCAACGGCTCGACTGTCGACGACATCATAAAGGAATGCCGTCACCTTGAACAAGCTAAGAGCCGCCGTTTCACACACCACATCACGCGGCTGCTCAACACTGCTGCTACGTCAACACGTGAGGGTCGACCGCGTCAGACCTCCACCTGTGACGACTTAACTCGTATTGTTCGCCACGAGCTCGAGGCCGCCTGTTCGCCAGCCTTCTCCGCGACGCCTCCCGATCCGCCTGGAACCACTATTGCAATGATTCAGACCGTCGTCAGACTGGAATTTGAGAACATGGGTCTGCACTCCGTGTGTTCAGCGCCTCATCCAAGCGTTCCCCAGTTCTCTAGCGGCCATCCTCGTCCCCGGCAGTGCTTTTCTGCTACTTACTGCAACCCGTTCGAATAGCATGACCCTGATGACAAGCCGATCTGCTTCCACTGTTATCGCATCGGCCACGTCGCTCGTCACTGCCGCAACCGATGGCCACCACCTGCTCGGATGTACGCCGACGTTTATTCCCGCACCTGTCCGCCTACAGTTCCCTATGTCACCCGCCACGAACCCGCTGCCGCTGGTGCCCCAGCTCCGAACCTTCGCTACAGCCGCTCACCATTAGTCTCGTTCGCCCCAACCCCGTCGCTTCTCTTCGCCACCTATCGCCTCCCGGATCCCGCCGGAAAACTATAGGCATTGCAGCTTCTCGAGGTGGAGCTAGGTTTTCTACCCTGCCCTCAAATTCGCTGCTCACGTTGCGTATACGAAACAAAACCCTCTTGACGTTAACGGCTATCCTGTCACTGCACTGATCAATACATGAGCCCATATTTCTATTATGAGTACTGCATTCCGACGACGACTCAGAAAGCTCCTCACCCCAGCGTCGGCACGCGTCGTCCGGGTTGCGGATGGCGGTACTGTACCTATCGTCGGCATGTGTACGGCACGTGTCAGCATCGCCGGCCGCCACACTCCTGTCCTCTTCACCGTGCTTGCTCATTGCCCCCACGACCTGATTCTTTCTCTCTCTGGGCATTCTGCTCTTATTGACTGCTCTGCCAGTACCCTTCGCCTTGAGCTGCCGATTCTCGCAGAACCTCCTGACGCACTCTTGCGCCGCTTACGCCCCACCGGCTGTATTCGCCTGCCACCAAAGTCAATAGCCTATATTGTTGTCTTCCCCACCTATTCCTGATGGCGAGTACATATTCACTGCTCTGCCCGACATTCCACTACAGTATGACGTCACCGTGCCTACAGTATTCTTACTATTACTGATAACTGCACTAGCATGCCTATCTTTATCCTTGGATTGGCAAAGAAAATTCTCCCGCAAGGTATTTGCCTTGCCAGCGTTGATTGTCTCGGCGACCATTAAGTGGCAGCTTTATCAACCGTTGGTTCTTTCGAGCTTAGCGAGGCCCTCACGCCAGCCTCGGGCATCCATCCCATCATAAAGAAAACGGTTGCGGCGGACCTGTCCTCTCCACAGGCTTAACATCTTTGCCTAGTATTATCGTCGTATCGTGATATTTTAGATTTCGACGATCGCCTTTGAGGCCAGATGCTCGCCGTCAAACATCGAATTCCTATTGGCGATGGATTCCTGTTCACCGACGACCATAACGAGTTTCTGAGTCGGTACGCCGAATAATTCAACGTGAAGTAAACAAAATGGGGGCTAGCTAGATAAAAACATCATTGAGCCTTCTTCGAGTCCCTGGGCGTCATCTGCTATGTTATGTTAAGAAGGAGGGCACGTGGCGCTTTTGAGTAGACTACCGTCATTTGAACAAAATTACTAAGGACGTCTACCCCATCCCACGTATCGACGACGCCCTTGACTGCCTCCGCAGTTCCAGCTACATCTGTTCTATTGATCTTTGCTCTGGTTACTGGCAGATTGCTGTTGACCATATGGTCAGAGAAAAACCGCGTTGATAACACCTGATGGCCTGTACCAATTTAAAGTAATGCCGTTTGGATTGTGCAATGCCCCTGCCAAATTTTTAATGTATGATGGACTCCTTGCTCCAATGTTTCAAATGGTCCACATATCTCTAGTACTCGACGACGTCATCGTCTTCTCGCCGACGTTCGACACTCACCTTGAGTGTCTAACAACTATACTTGATGTATTTCGAAAGGCGAAGCTGCAACTCAACTCGTGAAAATGTCGTTTTGGCCGCCGCCAAATTACGGTTCTGGGCCATCTCGTCGACGCTTCCGGAGTGCAGCCTGATCCCGACAAAACTCGCTTTGTCCGAGACTTTCCGCTTCCGAAGACAGCCGCAGACGTCCGCAGTTTTGTTGGGCTATGCTCGTACTGTCGTCGTTTTGTTCAAGCTTTTGCGGCGATAGCTAGACCCCTCACTAATGTTTTGAAGAAAGGCGTACAATTTTCGCGGGGTACTTCAGAAGCCGCCGCCTTCTCTCATATCGTCACTCTTCTAACCTCACCACCCATTCTTGCCCACTTCAACCCGGATGCCCCTACAAAATTGCGTACAGATGCCAGCGGTCATGGCGTAGATGCCGTCTTAGCCCAGCGTCAGCGTGACCTGGATCACGTTATTGCTTATGCAAGGCGCCTCCTATGACCTTCAGAGCACAATTATTCCATTACGGAAAGGGAATGCCTTGCTGTTGTCTGGGCAGTTGCGAAGTTCCGTCCTTACTTCTACGGCCGTCCTTTCTCCGTAGTCACTGACCATCATGCCCTATGCTGGCTTTTATCGCTAAAAGATCCTACAGGCCGACTTGGTCGATAGGCTTTGATGCTACAAGAATTTTCATATTCCGTGATGTACAAGTCTGGCCACCTGCTGCAAGATGCTGAAAGCTTGTCGCTTTACCCTGTGGACGACTCTGACCCCTCCAATATTGACAGTGCTGCTTGCGTTTTCTCGGTATCACAGCTCCTTCATTTCGCCGACAAGCAACGTCGTGATGCCTACATCAGAGCACTCATCGACCATTTTGAACACCCTCCGGCCGATGCTACTCTACACCTCTTCGTCCTCCGCGACGGTACTCTGTACCGTTGTAACCTTCATCTTGAAGGCTCTGAGTTCCTACTTGTAGCACCTAAACACCTCCGCCCAACCGTTCTAGGGGAGGTTCACGACGCACCAACGGCAGGACACCTCGGCGTATCTCGAACCTATGATCGAGTACGTCGCCGTTTTTTGGCCGGGCATTGCCCGTTCCGTACGGCGTTACGTCACCACTTGTGAACTTTGCCAACGACGCAAGAAGCCTTCCCAGCTCCCCGCTAGTTACCTGCAGCCGCTCGACATCCCTGCCGAGCCCTTCCATCGTGCCAGCTTAGACTTTCTCGGCCCATTTCCGGAATCTACATCAGGAAACAAGTGGATTGCCATCACTGCGGACTACGCGGCCCGCTACGCCGTAACACGTGCTCTTCCAACCAGTTGCCCTACTGATGTTGCGTACTTCCTCCCACACTATATAATATTGATGCATCGTGCTCCGCGTCAAATGCTCACAGACCGTGTCCGTACGTTTCTGTCCAAAGTCATTGACGACATCATGCGTGCCTGCTCAATACAGCATAAAATACCACCTCCTACCACACACAAACAAACGGTCTCAATAAGAGTTTGAACCGCACCCTTAGAGACACGCTAGCGAAATACGTTTCAGCCGACCACCGTGACTAGGACCTGTCTCTACCTTACATTACTTTTGCGTACAAATCTTCTCGTCTTGAAACGGCTAGCTTTTCCCCGTTTTACTTCTTGTATGGCCGAGAACCGACGCTACGACTAGACACTGTGCTTCAGTCCACCGCCGCTTCAACTAGCGATTATGCTCGTGATGGAATCGCCCGTGTTGACCATACTCGTCAACTTGCGCGTGCTCGCCTGCAAGTGTATCAAGACAAACAGAAGCAACGCTACGACCTCCGTCACCGTGATGTCCGTTTTGTGCCCGGCACTCTCGTGTTGCTTTGGTCACCATCGCGTAAAGTTGGACTTTGTGAAAAACTGCTCTCCTGTTACATAGGCCCATATCTCGTGCTCCAGCAAGTGACCGATGTGACCTATGAAATTGTTATAGCCACGCCCACTACGTCCTCCGCTGTGACAACCAGTGATACTGTCTACGTAACCCGACTCAAGCCCTAGAACTCTCCGCGCGCCTTAGATATTTAACAGCATTGCGTCGGCGCTTTTGCAACCGTCGGGAGGGTGGTAGTATTACAATATCATCGAGAGATGCTCAAGAGACGAGCCACCGCGAGAAAGACGATGAAGTGTGTGTTTGGGCTCTTGGCGCGAGCAAGTGTCGGCCTGGCTGGCAGGTTCCAGTGTAAATATAGTGTAAATAGCCTCTTTCCTGTGTGTCTTTCCCCGGGTAACAATATGTCCTGTTATTTTATGACTAAGAAGAGTCTTGAAAAGAAGCGTACACATGTGTGAGTGCGCGACAATCTCCACCTTATGAAATTTCTCATAAAAAACTAATAAAGACCAGGAAAGGCCGCTGGCAACGTATCTTTACAATATGCAGTTTCTAATATAGTTCCTGGTGCATGGTTGCAGCGAGGCCAATAAAATATCTGTTATTTAAATAGACGTCGAACATATTGCATAGCCATTGCAATACATATGTTTGATGGGCCGGTGTCAAAAAAGCCGCAGTTTCGCCCGAAAGGCGAAGCATCAATTGCGATAGCAAATTAGTAGAGAGCTATACGGAGTGAGGATAGTAGGTTTATTGACTCTATAAACTTGGACACATTCGCGTACTAACAGAATGAACACGCATGGTGTGAGCGCGCAAAAGCAAACATGAATAGATCCTACTCGATGACCACAGACAAGCGCTGTCTAAACGCAAGCGTGAGCAAGCGCAGCGGCAGTAGCGAGCGGTCTATCGCTTCAACGGAAACTGAGCGGCGAACACACAGCGCATAAAAAGCTACGAGCCGTCTGCCGATCGCTTTCAAGATACGGTGCGCGCGACCGCCTGCAGCCGGTCAAAATACAAGTTTGCAGTTGCGGGCATAGTAGAACCCCCTCCCCCTCCCTCTCGCGCAGCCTTCCCTCTTTCCTCCTTTCGCGCGCGAGACTGAGTCGCCAGTTCGCCTTGCGCAGTTGGTGCCGCAGCACAACGACGCCCTCCGCTCCCTCCGTCCCATTCCCCCACGACCTTTCGCGCAATGGTCACGTTTGCTCTGCGCCGTGCGTTCGCTTTCCGTGAAAGCGCGCGTCCCTACCGCGCTTTCCCTCGCACATACAGCATACCGCGCGCGGCGGCGATTTTATCGCCGTCGGGCTTTATACGGAACCTCAAGGTGACGACGACAGTGATGGCAACGGCAGAAACCCGCTTGAAGTGTTCATATAATTGATATCGCAATAATAAGTAATTAAATTTATATTCTATAATTGCTTATAATTTCTCCCGCATATGACTGAATCCCTGTTGTGACTGATCGTGGAGAGCAGGTGAAACCTAAAATCAGCGTGCGGTGTGGCGGGGGATGGGCAAGGTAGTTTGACACGGTACACTGATTACCGTTAGACACACATTAATACTTCGCAGGCAGAATATTGGGTCAGTTGGCGCAAGACAGGGGTTTTTGAGGATAACTGGGAGAGGCGTTCATCCTTCAGTGAACATAAATAGGCCGTTGATGATGATGAAGACGTCAACATTTGAACATAAGATAGAAAACATTCTCGAAAATATTCATTACATTGTTGTACATGTCGACGCAAGAGCGGGTATCTTTATTAAGTCCCGTTCTGGCCCGTTATTGCCATAGGAGGTGCATATAATACTTATTTGGACTGTATTCATTCTGAACCTAGTGGATTTGGACCACAATCAAGGTCACAGGAGAGCCAGAATTTTCAGACTTCGCTGAAATCATCCTAATCTTCAGTTGCTTGTGCATTTGAATTACGGCTAGGGAAGCCCGCCGGCAAGTGGTGTTCGCGCTCGCCTACCGTCTGACTTTCGTAGAAGACTTCGGCTCCGCTGTTGCACGTCCATTCCTCGCTGTTTCTTGGACACTTTTCTGGATGAAGCTCCAGCATTTGTAGGTGCGATCGAATGAGATTCTCCATTGGTCAAGCGATTGACGAAAGTAAAGTGGCCAATACCCTATGCACAACTCTAAAAAAGAGTGACAAAACAAACAAGGCAAATGTCTTTTTTCTTATTGACCAGCAAAACCATTACGTTTTAAGTAAGTTTTGGATAAATAATTGTCTGGTTGCTGCCAACTTAGAAATATTCAATGTTTCATGTTGTACGAAGGTTGCCGGTAATACTGGTATCACTTGGCAGTGTTCAAAATAATATTAAATTATTATTGGTATCACTTCACAGTGTTTACACTATTAATGTGCAATCATATGCCAGCAAATTTTCTTCTTTTAAAGGACATAGTCTTTCTTGGGCTACCTAAACGCGAGGAACTTTGTCTGTCTGTCACTCGATTCAACCGCCCAGCCAAAACCAATTCAGCCGCCCGGCCAAAACCAACCAAGCTACTAGCACTGGTGGCACGGGGTCATACACGCCAACATTATAGAGCGCAAAGGAAGCCTAAGGCCTATTTGAGGCAAATTATATGTACATAACTGTGATCCGCAGCATTCATTTAATTAAGCATACACATTGGGCTGCTTTTTACGTTAATAAATGAAAAATCAACGTGTTAGAAATGGTGCCGAATAGACGCGACGCGTTAAAAACAAGCCGACTGAAGGCGCAGCTCTGTAGCCGGCTTTAAGCCACCAATAATAAAAGCTCTCAACAGATAGCGCGTGAGCAGGGCCAACGCGTAATACCCGTATTGCATCCATCATGGGAGGAGTGAGAGGTAAGGGGCAGAGCGTATGGGGTGGGCCGGGGGAGAAGAGAGGGTGTTACGTATCAGGGGCGGCAGAAGACTATCGTCTTTCGACGTCATTTACAGCGAAGCTAGCAGATATGCGGCCTTCTTTTTCTAGAATCAATTCCGAGAATGCACGGTTGTGTAGCACGAACAGTGAGCCTTTGTTATTGTTTGAGGTGATGTGTTTCGTTTGCACGTTTCATAGCATAGCATTTCCATGTTTCATCGCCCTCCTGGTAGTGTTACACTCATCTCTGCTCAGCCAGGTCATGCCGCCGCAGCCATTGAGGCGCGTGCAACACCTGCTATTCTATAAATAATCGATTCCGTGCTGTCCTCTTTATTAACGGTTCGGTTGCCCAAGCATCTGTGCATGCGCTCCACTTTCACATAAAAACTAACCTGCCGTAGGGCGTCGTGACGTAGGCGTCACGTATTACAACGTGACGCCTTTTTGCTTTTTTGGCTCATGACGAGATTACGAATTATAATGCGAATGAATTAAAATGCGACACTCTTTTGCAGAGCCGGTATTGCGTGTCATAATCGTAAAGAAAAAAATATAAAGTAAAGAGAACAAGAATATACGAAAATCCAGCTTATATTTAAAAACTGTCCGCTACCGTACACAAAAATGTAGAACAAAAAGAATTACGTTGAATTTCTTGATGAAAAACTGTTAGTATGAAAATTACATCATCTTTCTTTGTTTATTGTAGCAACCTTTCATTACACTGCATGAGTGCTCGCCGGTCCTTAATTTTGCCAACGCTTCCATAGAAGTGGCGATAGAACATCTGAACGAATGCAGAAAAGGGTGCAGCACCATCTGCCTTTTAGCTTGAAAGAAACGCATCCAACAAACACTTCTGTGCAATCAGTCGCAAAGTAATATTGACGACAAAAATCCGATGAGTTGCTGCGCCATGAACGTCAACAGCTAGGAGAAAAGACAGGGCAGAGAAACAGGCAGGTCCAGGACTATAGGGTTAACTAAAAGATCACTACTATACCTAACCACTTTTCAGACTTGAAGTTGTTCCTACCGTTGTTCCTTAATATGGCAGTCAGAATTTGCTAAATCCACAGAAGCTCGGAGAAGGCATCTATATTATCATATGTAGCTTGCCAGCGACGTTGGTTGTTCCGGGCGTTTAAAATATAGCTTGGATATTTTTGTACTCCTTAATTAAAAAAATCCTACCACATGCACTCTAATTGCACCGATACAGAAAAATTATCTGGCGAGGCAGACATCAATTGCAAGAAAACCCAAGCAATTTTTCAGTAGGAAAATAAATACAATAATTAACTTCTCTGGTACCAATTTGAAGCACCCGTTTACACTGGAAAGTGGTTGGAAATCTTCATAACGTCTTCTTATTGTTCCTACATTTCAAAATGCTCAGGTAGAAACAAACAACAGGCGAAATTATTCGTTCGATTTACCTGATACTGCACTCGGCCCCGAAAAGCGCTGTTCTCCGTCCGATTCCCCTGTGACAAAAAAAAATGGTGAAGTAAAATGAAGCTGCTGTACTACTTGCATCTTCCAACAAGATGATACCAATCGCCGCTTACTGCAACTCTCCATTGGCTGCAATGTCAGTTCAGCAGTAGGGGCAACACGGACTGGTCTGTCGCATGGCATGGTAAACCTTCGTTTTACCACGTCCCATTACGTCACAGAGGAGCTGCACCGCGAGCCGCGCTTAAGTTTGCGTGTGTAACGAGGCCCACTTCAAAATGACTTGAATGTAATTATTTTGATTTACAAGCCAATAATACTTTCGCATTCCCACACATAAGTAGTCCTAAGCGCCTATGCCGAATGTTTTATTGTTCGCATTTCGCCTGTTTGTGAATAGCTTACGTGGTCGCGTCTTTTCCAGTCGCATATTTGCAAACGAACAGCCAGACGCGATAATATCGCCTCTCCCGGGGCGAAGCGGGCTATACACACTAAACAATTTCTCACCCTTAAGGGTGTAAAATAGGGTGCTCCCTAAATTTACACCCCACTGCACACCCTTCGAGCACCCTATTTGGGCCGGAGCACCCTACGAGCAAGACGCAAAGGGTGCATTTACCGGAAGGGTGTAAACGCGGGTGCAAGAAGGGTGCTATAACAAATGGGTGCTTAAGTGTTCATAAGGGTGTACAGTATGGGACAAAATTTTGTGGACCACGTGATCAGAAAACGAAGCGGATAGCTTTTAGCGGTCGCCTGGCTAGCCACCGCGGCCTCACTAGGAGCCTTGCTAAAGTAGTGATCGGCTGAGCACCGGCAGCATCCCGCCGAGGGGAAGGTCCAGTTTTTTCCTGGCGCTCGTGCAGCCTCAACCTCTGCGGCTTGCGACCGGCGCTGACCAAGCATGACGCGCAAGCTCATTACCGTCGGCTGTGTACGGCACTTGGGGAGCTGAAATAACAGCATTTTGACTTTCACCGCAAGTGCGGCCTCCAGCCAGCGGTTAATAAATCTATCGGCTTCGTTTGCAGAACACGTGGCCTACAAACTTTTGTCTACGACTGTACATGTAGTGTAGTATATTTGTACACAGGTTACAAAGAAAGATTAAACCAACAGGACAACGGGAACACAATATGGCTTTTGTGCAGGATAAATATTTATTTCTCTTGCAAAATACGAGCTTGTTATGTCATCCTTCGAAAATGCATTGTAATTCCATATGCATATTGCTCGTGCAAATATATAGCAGCGGCAAATACAAGTGATAAATTTTCTTGCAGTGAATGGTGCAACTTCTGTTTCCACATAGATTTCGGAGATTCACAAAATATAAAAAGCCGACATCTCAGTCATACCCAGTGAACCACGAACCTCTCTTCAAGGTCTATAATTGATCCCAACGTCAACGTCTTGAGGTGACGTACATATTACGTCTCGAGTAGGTACCTTTTTATAAGGAAATGCATGGATGTCTAAAGATGTATTATCTACATGAATGTTAGACTACCAGATAACGTACTATGGATGTACATAGGATATCATTCAGGCACCATAAAATTAATTGGTACACTTAGCACTTGAACCATACCTCCTACGTTTCGTAGGCGTGCAGAATGTATGTATGAATGTATGTATGTATGCACTTACGCGGTGTGTACTGTTATTGTTATTATTGGGTTTTTATTGTTATTATTATTATTGTTATTATTAATATTTAACACGCCCGAAGTTAGGGATATGAAATTCCGAATAGATTTACCCCGACGTTAGGAAGTGCTATAGTATAATATATTTTAATGCCTGAGATGTTTAAGTAATTAAGAATTATATTGAAATCTCGGGCAGCAAACAAAAAATGGAGGGAAGCTTAAGCTTCGCCGTTAAGAGTGGAACGCGATAGAGTTATCGGGCCCCATTCGCATCGCATTTTTCTTTATGACTAGACTTCACTGCAACACAGAATGTGGGAAATCCAGCTTAAAAGACCAAACTTACACAAATCCCCTTAAAGTGGGCTTCACTTTTAAACAGAAATGGGTTGCTGGGAAGACGTTTTTACAGGGGCAATATAAGTGGTCTTATATTAAAATGTGAAGGCCCTGGGGCCTTTTTAATTATTTTATTAATTGTTTGCTATTGCCCCGACGCGCCCGCGCGTGTTCAGAACATTAGGCAGGCTAAGTTCCAATTTGACCTTGTCGAGGATGCGAGCGACATCTGGATAGGATTTTTGCAAGTAAACTACCCGAGCGCGCCACTGTTGGTATAGTAAAAATGCTGGAAAAGGGTTTTTGTTTGGGTTTCCTCGTACCAGAATTGTTTTCTCGTACATTCAAATTATAATCCGATGCCACCATGGCTGTAGCTTGTGGTTAAGTCGTACTTTACCATTTTTTCTGACGGATTTTACTGTGAGAAATTCAATTTTTGTTCACTAACACCTTGCGCCACACGAAGGGCCTGCGCGGTCGGGGTGGTCCGGGATGATTTTCTCTACCACGGACGCCGGCGCTTACGCCGACACCAACGCCGCATTTTCTGCGACACGGGGTCCTTAACGCTGTCGTGTTAATTTATATGATTGACCTTCAAGGCTTATCTGCAATCCACTCCATAATATAAGCATATTCCCCGCGCAGCCTCGTAATATTGCACACGACATTGTGTCTAAATCTCTATTATATAATTGCTGTGCTATTTTATTTTATTATTTTAATATCTGATGCCCTATTTTAATATAATTGTGTTGTTTATTTTGTTGCTTTTGTATAGTTTAGATCACAACCTACTGGTTTAAATAATCTCAAGTAGTGACAGTTCCCCGAAATAGAAACAATATTACATAATTGCTATCTTTTTGTTTCGACGCGCTATAAATCATTGCGTCCAAAGTTCGCCTTTATCTCTTGCCTACCCCAATTCGATAATTTTTGGTTGGTGCACGTGTAGGTATAGCAATCGCTATTAGTATTGTGTTAATTGTTTGTTTCTTCGAAATAACTTTTTCTAGCAAATGAACGTAATATTTCAAATATCACGCCAAACTCCTGTAAATTGTCCTTAACAAAATGGCGCCTACAATAATCAACAGCTTTTCGTTTATACTTTAAAGATAAAATCTTCTGAACGTTGTGTTTTTTTGTATAATTATTATTACATAATATTACATTTAATATTATAAAATAATACCGTAATTATAGTAGCAATTATAAAGAAGAATTGGCAAGAAGCAGCTGTGGCGCAACGTCTCGCCTTTTCCTTCTGCCTGCTTTGGCGGCGTATTTGCGTTGCGATGGCATCATTCTTCTCGGAGCCGGAGTGAAATTGAAGTCGCGTGTTTGCATTAGTTTTTTGAATTGCTGTTGGGGCTGGGGCTGCGTGATCGTCACTGGCGTCCTCCAGAGTGCCCACCGATCGGAAAGTCGTACGAACCGCAAGCTTTGAACGTCTGTTTATCGCAACATCGAAAGCGGCGGCACAGAAGACGCGATGTGAGCTCCGGTGGGAACAGCAGCCCTTTGTCTCGTAACGGTAAGTAAACGTTTGTTAGCGCAGCTAGCACGCGTATGTGTATTGATTATGAACACTATGTTGAGATATGTCAAGAGCAGAGCACGCCGCGAGGTTGCCGAATTGTTTGAAGCGCTTGGCCAGCCTGTCGAGGCCGGCGACAGCCTTGCGTACCGGCAGCTCAGTAAGCGTTCGCGACGGGCTAGCAGCAGCGTGCCCAAAAGTGAACCGCAAGCGAGCTACTCCGAAAGCGAGTATCCTAGCTTCAGTGCAGTAAGCGCAACGCCTGTTAGCAGTAGCGCGGCTACAGTCTATTGTTCAAGGCTGGTATTTTGTAGCGATGCCTTTCCGGATGCTAATGCCCCTTCGCGCTTTTCGCGCTTGGTCAGTGGTCAGAGCGACGGTCCGTTCACGTTATCAACTGGATCAGCTGGCCGTGAGTGGTGGATGTTAAGACTAGTAAATAAAGCATAAGGCATCGCTACAAAATACCGGCCCAGGTTGCACAGAAAGCAGCTCAGATTGTTCAGATCGTAATGCGGAGGTTTCCGTCGACTGGTGACTATCCGAAGCCGGTGAGGATTCAGAAGAACGGTTTTCCGATGTATTTAACGCTGACGTGCTGGAAACCGCAGAACGGGCAGGAAGCCAAAGCACTAGCAGCTAAAATTTCGCAGCTTCGCTTGCAAAGTGGGCTCTACAATACGGGTTTTTCCGGAATCTTCCAAAACATGCTAGAACTTTTCTGAAGACCCCCGTGGGGCTGTCGAGGTATGTGCATGTGTAGCCTTAAACTAGCTTAAATTTCGTTGAGAAATTTGAAGACAGTTAGAGCACGCTTCCACTTCAAATGCACTTGCTACGTGTTTTGCATCTGCTGTTTGATAATGACAAGAGCATATGTAGGTGGAACATGGTTGGAGTGGCAGCATGCATATTTTGCACATTGTATACATCAGAGCATTTGGAGCACCGCCAAATTTTTTTGTTATCTTTTTTATTGGCCGAGTTGTTGAGATAAAATAGTTTTGCTGGTGAGAAAGTTCGAGATGTAGTAATTTGCTTACTGTTTGCTTACAGCCCACAACTGAGGGACGTAGTAGAAAGTAGAGCTGTAAGTAAATTGTTATTTTACTTGGGGCAGCCAGCTGTGGGGATTCTAGACAATGTGATTCTGGGCACATCCATTATCGTAAAAATCCTTGAGCGTACAAATTCATTGAGGCTGGAACAGAGAGCAATATTCCCATACACTCCAAACGTAATAACTGCGGACAGAAGCTTCACCAGACGTGCGTTTTAATATCAAGGAAAAACACCTAGGGAAACCTATGAAGCTTTCTTCATCTACATGAGGGAGTGACTTGCGTCAGCCCGCCTTCGACCACACTCGTAAAGAAACTGCTCTACCTGAAATCTTAAGTTCTTTTCTCTCAGAAATTGTGTCTGACTTTTGTTTTTTGGGGTGTCATTAATCTTTCTGTTCTTTCTTGAGAGAACTTATTGCACATGATCATAAAACCACTTTCAATTGGTAGTATCAGCATGTGTTCTGTCATTTGTGTTGTTTGCACTGTTTTGCCTTTTCCTTGTTTCTATGATGCTTACTAAACATTTCATTTGGCCCTTTACAATAAGTGACCTCTGAATTGGAGCACAATATTATTCTATTGTTCGTGCAACTCGCGGGACTCCTGGAAGGTAGCCTTGCGCTACAGATTCGAGAATCAGCGAAGAGTTCTCCCTAGGGATGGTTGTGTGGGTGAGAACCACACGAAGTTTGGGTCACGCAGGAAGGGCAGTGAAGAAACAGCCACGGTGGAGCTCCAGTGGCACAAAGTGCAAAAGATCGTGGGGGGCATTCCGCAGTGAAATACAATATGTTGATTTGTTTATCTAGGATGACGTGTAGCAAGCTAATGGTGACCATAGTATTTTCATTTGATAATGCTTTCAACTGTTTCTAATTTTCACTGAGTAGAAGCGCTCAGAATTTAATTCTGTCTTTTTAGTGCTCTCTGTTTTGAGGTGGTATCAAAGTATTTTGGATTCGTGATTCAATTTAGGCTGGCCAAATATTTAACAAATCAATTTAGCTAGGCAAAACTAAATACCATAAATCAGAAAGACCAATTGCAAGAAAATGCAAGGATACAGTTGAAACGAGGCCTTTGGGATACTAATAAAGTTATTTGGTGCTCGACCACAGTCCTTTGTGGGTTTGCTGCCTGTCTAGCAGGTGGGAACGAGGCCATATGTTAATCCACCTAATTAGCTATTTTCATGGTTGACGAAATCCTACGTAGTTGTGTGTTGGTGTAAATGTATCACATAAAAAGGATCGTAAATGAGGCCGTTAACTTTTGACAATACCTCTTGAACATTACTGAAATATTTCCTTGCATAGTGCAGGTGTATTTATGCTGAAATCAGCTATATTGGTGTTGCTTCCCTCAGGATGTTGCTATCTCCACAATAGCCGGAGAAGACAAAACAAGTTTTGCAATGCACACGGACTGGATCAGTTGTGAATGTCACAAATGCTCCCCTAACGAGGATCAAATCAATGAAAGGATGGCCTTGATAAATAATATTCATGAGGCGAAGAGGAAGTACCCATACATGATGAGCTTTGAGAGGGTAAGTACTTTTGCTACTATGTATGAAACAGCATTTACATTAACTTAGCCTGCATGGTTGTGGAGGCGGCTGCATTTAAAAAGAACTAGAGCTTTTGTAAATGGTTTAAAAACTAATTTTAATGCACACACATGTTCTAGTGTACTAAAAAAAAGACTACTGCTCTCTACATATTTATCTTATGAAAAAGTTAGTGCTCTAATGTATTCGGGCAGAAGACTCATTAGCTATGTCACCAAGGCTGTCCTTGCGCCACAGACGCTTGGCCATCAAAAGGTACACCACAAAGCAATGAAAGTCGTTCAACGCTTGTATGAAGACACTGGCATTTGTGATGAATACTGACTGAACTACATTGTGTGTGTGTGTGCATAGTGCTTATGTGTGAAAAATACTAGAGAACTGTGTTCAAGAGATAACTTTTGAACTTACCGAGAGCAAGACTTTCTTTTTTATTATGCGATAGCAATTACATGGACACTCCAAAGCGGATTTCTGCCGTCGCCGTGAGGTTCCGTATGACGTCAACGGTGATGAAATCGCCGTATGCTGTATGTGCGACTGAAAGGGCGCGAGGGACGCGCACCTTCATGGCGAGCGAACACATGGCGGAAGACAAACGCGCTTCTGCGCTGTGCTCCATGAAGGGCTGCAGAATTCAGCATCTCTTTTCTCCTTTACAATCACCATATATATATATATATATATATAGAGAGAGAGAGAGAGAGAGAGCAAATACGACTTCTTCCATGGCGTGAAAGGCCGGGGGCGGGGGAAAGGAGGGAGGGGAGGCGACGTTTAGCTGCCGCACCAAATCCCTATTTATGTAAAAACGTTGGGAGACAGAAGGTGGGTAAAGACTTCCGGCGCTGCTCGACGAGTGTCCTGTTCAGATCTCATCGAAAACCTCCGAGCCACCCGCAGAGGCACCGGCAACAGTCACCAACGCCGGGCACGTTCGGTGCGAACGTGGGCACGACGACGGCGTCGACAACAGTACTGCGCGTTGCTGATGCTGCTGCATGTCCAAATTTATACAGCTGATAAAACTACTATGCTTACTCCGTATAGCTCTCTACTAATTTGCTATCGCAATTGATGCTTCGCCTTTCGGGTGAAACTGCGACAATTTTTTAAAACTTTTCTGTGTTAAGCGAAAAAGGGTAGTGGTGGCTAAGACATGGGGACAACTCGATTCATTTTTATTTCAATAAAAAAAGAGTAAACAATGAGCACCATAACTTGGTTTTGTTTTCTGTGTGACTAGAAATTTTCAGTTTCTCATACACCTTCAAAGAAAAATGCCATTTCTATTTCGTGAGGTCAGAGTGCTCACTTGGATTGTTTACATCTGTCGTTTGCCAAATCTTCAATGTAAATTGTGTGCTTGTAGATAACATGATGGTAAAAATAACTGCTATGTATTTGCTTGGTTCTTGTAGTGCACTTCAGACACATCTTTTTTTGCAATTTTGCAGTGACTTTGCAAGACTGACTAAGATTGACCCATCACCTTGTATTGCAAAAGGGATCAACAAAATTGTGAAAATGGCAGAAATGAAACACATCCCTTGCGAAGCAAGTGTAATGGCATCACTTCAAAAGGCTCGTGAGATGTCACCGGAGAGGCTGCGAACACGACGTGAGTACTGTTACAAAGGCTTCATCGGCAGCTTTTAGACCTACACTCCGTGACATTATTTTTGCAGGGTTTCGTCTCATAGGCATAACATTAGAGTACATCTGTGTTCAATTATTTGGTTCTTTTAAGACAGTTCTTCAAGTTTTCAACTCGTATCTTCTCTAAAACTTAAATTCTTTAATGGTAGGTTGTTTGATCTGTGGAATGGAAATAAACTGGCGTAGTGCTGCACAGTTACATGCGTAGATCAAGGATATTCTATGCCATGGCAGGCACAGAATATTCTTGACGGGAAAGGTCTTCAAGGTGCAGTCGACATAAATAAGGGGATGTTATCCTAGCACCAGTGTTCATTTGCTTTTAGTGACAGAAAATCACAGCGTTAATAGTTTTCAAAACCAACCTTTGTCACAGATTTAGGGAACTTTAGGAAGATACCAAACAAGTGCATTAAAGTGTTCGCTATAAACCTTTCGCTTTGGAGGCATCCTAACAGTTGCAGCACTTCGGATTATGTCTTTCAATGTCAAAGAAATTAATGGTCTGTCATCTTTGTGCAAGAGCAGATAAGTTTCTTGCGAGTTTGTTCTGCTACAATGAATGTTTAGTACCCATGAGCTTAGCTCAAAATTCATCATAAACGCACTGTGCTTTACTGTGATAGTTCTGCGTCAAGCACGGCAAGCTTAATTTATATCGGAACAGATATCTGGGCCCATTAAAAAAGGAATAAACGACTTTTAAATGGCCGACCTGAATTCCTGTGAAGATAAGTTCTCAGTCTGCGTAGTCAGGTCCACGTGATCTCTGAAAAAACTAGATTTTTCGAGGACATAACTGCAGCACAAGACCTCGCAAACAATTTCTTGCAACATGGCAGGCTAAATATAAACGCTGCATCGTGCATGCATGCACACAATGCAAAACGAAAGACGTGTCCCAATGGTGAACTTAGGGCCGACATACACTCTAAGGTGCATCTTATCTTGAGGCAGAAAAAGGTCTTATTTTGATCTGTACAAGAAAACTGAAGCTTTGCTCACGGAGGTATTGCATCTTTTCCTCGTATGATGCGCTTCCAGGAGTTTACGTGTGATCTTTGCTTTCATCTAGAATGTTAGCACTGTCAAAGTGCAGCGCACCATTTTTGCAACACCTGCAGTGCACACGCGAGTGCATATCTTAGTTATAAAGGTAAACATCTACAGAAGTCTGTCAGGCTTATTAAAAAAATTGTCAGTAAAGGACGACTCTCCAGCCAAGATTTGATTTAATTTAAAACTGATGCTCGGAAAGACCACACATATCGTTCTTGAGCAGTCTTGTGTTGTGCTTTCCACCTTTCCTGGTCTAGGTCTCTTTGTTGTCGTGCTTGCCGGTGGCTTTGAAGGTCGTGCAGTTATACGCTTGGAAGTGCTCCCGTGGATTTGTTCAGGTTTCCTTGCATGGCTTGCATATACCACGATTCTAGGTAGAGCCTCCTCATGTGGTTAGCTTTAGTGCCAATGACACTGGTGCCGTCAAAGTTGATGCGATGGTCATGCTTCTCACAATGTTCTGCGAGGGCGTTGCGCTCTGCATTGAAACTGCCTACATCATTTTTGTGCAGCTGAATTCTTTCTGGGAAGTTCGTCTCACCGATGTAGGAGGTGTAGCACTCAGGCACAAGGCACCTGGTAAACTAATCATGGGAACTTCTTTTGGAGGCCGATCTTATAGTCGTGGTATGAGCCGCTGAAGCGTTGATGTGGGTTTTTGCACAACATGGATACCCTCCTTTCCCAGCACTCATGCTAGCTGTTTGCTTATACCATAAATGTACGTGACGGAGATCCGAAGGGATGGCTGATGGAAGGCAGTATTACTGACGGTTCGTGTAGGAAAGTGTTTGAGGGGTGTGTGGGCGCCCAGGTCAAGTTGTTGCAACACGTGGTGAATGAAGCTTCTTTTGTAGCCATTGTTCAAGAGTTCCATGATAATAGCTTTCTCCTATATTTTTCTCTCCTCTCTTGAACTGCAGATGGTCTTTTCAGTTGCGTTGCGACTACCAATGTATTGTGGGATATGGAGTGGTTTGAGCCAAACTGCAGGTATCTGCCGGTGTGTG
Source organism: Dermacentor silvarum (assembly GCF_013339745.2). Lineage (NCBI taxonomy): Eukaryota > Metazoa > Arthropoda > Arachnida > Ixodida > Ixodidae > Dermacentor > Dermacentor silvarum. The sequence goes on from NC_051158.1 coordinate 143,046,158, forward strand.
TGTAGGCTTTCGATATACACAAAAACTCGAACAGTTTCCACGAGTTTCACTAGCACATCAAGGGGAAACGGTGTTTTTTTTTACGTCATGTCATTTGCTGAACCCACCGTGACCAGCCTAACATGTCAGCCTATAGTCCTTAGAGAAGTAAAACTTCCACTTGCGGTTTTGTCTGTTGGCTACCTTACTTAATTCGTGTTATTTTTTTTAATGATAGCAATTCCTTCCACAAGCATAGCTCGAAGCATTACCATTACACGATAATTACTGGTTAAACTTTTCACGCGAACAAGAACGCTGAGATTTGGATTCTTAGTGACTTTTGAAAAAATCAATATTTCATTCGTCAATAATTCACCGCAAAAAAAAATAAACATGCTTGACAACAACCACAGGAAAAGTTTGTAGAATAAAAAAATGACCACAGGTCCTACTCCCTAAATATATGGTTGTTATTCGAGGACTGCTGCTGTCTGGTAAGGGACGTCATAAAACCTTGCCATATGGTGCGCCTGTGATAGTTCCAAAAACTGCACTGAGATTTCATTCTACAGCTAGTGCTTGAGGGGAACACTTGCCAACTGGTGGTGCGCTTGGTTAAATCAAATAAATCACACTGGACCTGAAGCAGCCATGACTTCTCTGGGCAAGAGAATCCACTGTATAATTTGCATTTGTTTGCGTTTTTACTGATGTTTTTAAGCAGTGTTTCTTTTCAGGAAATTTTTACTTTTCTTAAGCAATTGTTGGTTATTATCTTGTGTATTTGCTACCTAGCAACATATGGCACATAAACATGGTAGATAAATACCAAATACGGACAATGGCTGCACTATTGTATAGGTGGCTCCCCCAATTTTGGGAGCCAATAATATGAAAACAATCTTAAGAATCATATTTCAAACAAAGTAGTGAAGAAATACGTAAAGCAAGTACTCTAAAAGCATAAAGGTGTTCCCCGGGGAGCTGCCAGCTACTATTATGAATGCACAGCATGTTGCGTCTTCAGACTTTATACGCTTAACCTTACTGGCATTTCCAATGTCAATGGACTGAAGAGATTATTTTATTTACAAGGAGGATGACGACCAGGGCCTGAGCAAGCATAACATTACTGGAATTTTGAATGCCAATGGACTGGAGAGAGACTTCATTTACAAGTGTGGTGATGAGCAGGGCCCGAGCAACCACGAAGTAATAGCGACAAAGAACCTGAAATATGTCTTGGAACTAGGTGCCAGAAATAACATGAAATTGCATAGGACAATAGTTCACCAAGAATTTATAGTTTAAGGACCAAATTTTTGCATGCATATTTTCTTCTTCTAAATGATGCATTGGACATTAATATTCATGATCACCCAGTATTATTGGCCTACGAACGCTGAATAATTTATAATTGAATTTATTCCATGATGTTTGTTTTGATTTCATCCTAACGATGCCTGTGATGTGTAGTTGGTGTTTAGGTCACACAAGACAGCAAGAAAGCTGCAATATAACTGCTGATACATCATTTGTGGTCTATAGCTCTTGAAACGTGTTTAAGCGTTGTAGTGAATTGAAACTATATCAGTGATTATATTCTCGTTTTTTCATGTCTTGCGTGACCTCAACTGCACGTCACAGCCCTCGTTGGATTGATGAAACTGAAATTGGAACATGAGAAAATAAATTCAAATAATAATTATTTGGCAATGCGAATACCATATGGCCAACCATTTATTATGTCTACCGCATCATTTAAAAGAAGAAAACATGCGACTAAAATAAGGTGTCTACTCCTTTAAAAATGGAACTGAAAATGCCACTTTCAAGTAAGGGCCAATCACCTTCCTAAATTGCAAAAAGTATTTATTTATTCAATATATATATATGCCAGATAGTTCCCAGTGTTGTCCTCAGTGTTATCACATGAAGGATTATGGATGCAATTATTGCTTCTGCCTTGTAATGCACTCACTTTTTTGTGAAAGTGGAATTTAAAATGGCATGCACAAAACAGCTTGGAAGAGAAGTGCGCTGTTTTAGTTCTCAGCAATGTTTAAATTAAGCAAATTCTGTGCAAATTTTGGCCTCAGCAAATCCTGTGGAACATATTTATTATAAAACAAAGCCTCCATCTCAAGAAGTCTGGACACTGCCGAGTGTGGTCCCAAAATTTGCGTCGGGCATAAACCAAAATTGGGTCCATAAATGTCAACTAGCATTGTTAACATTGTTTTTTTACATTGAAATCGTGTATAACCTGCATATAGCTTTATAAAGGGTGAATAAGGAAGAGGTGACAATATACTATTCATGGTCTGTTGGTGATGATGCAATATTTTTTCTTGCCACTACAGGACCCGAGCGTTCCTGCAACCTCTTGCATCGTATTTTCTGGAGAAGACGTTGAAGAGGCTGACCTCCACATCAAGGTGGACCGCGAGATGTTTGCAGTGAAAAATGGGGAGGAGGGGCTGGCGGCTGTTTTATCTGCTTACTGGCTCTTCAATATCCAGTACGACCGCAAGCTGTTCAACACTCTTCTCGTGTTGGAGCGCCTTTTCCTTGGGCTCACATTGAGTACCCCTAGAGTAGTGGCTACAAAGTTCTTGAACAATGTTGCCAAATGTGTGCCATGTTTAATGTGCTGAAGCTGTGCACTGTTACCTCATCATGAGTTTAGCTGTAATTTTCAGATGCAAGTTTTGTTTTGTCTAACCATTTCTGCAATACATATGAAGGAAGCCAACAGTCACCGATAACAAGGCAAGCTTATGGCAACGCTATTCGTTTTTTTTATTTGCAGTGTTAGTAGTTGGAAATTATTAGTGTAATTATTTTCAGATGTGGTTAGTTAGGATCCCACTGGCAGCATGTGGTTTTCTGCTTTGTGATCATTTACCTGTCAGCCATAAAATGATTACATTAACAATTTTCTATTGTCAGCACCACAAATTGTTAAAACTTAGAAGCATTCTCCATGTGGGGCGTTCCTTGGTCTCGGTCACTGTTGGCATTTTTCATATGCATTACAGAAAGGGTTAAACTATTCAACACTTTCTTATCTAAATGTTACAGGTAAACTGTCTTTTGTATTACATCATTAGCTCTTTTTAACTTTCAATAACAGCAAGATTCTAGTCGTAAAAAAATAAAAGCTCTAGAAGGTTGATACGTACTTCTCGCTTATTACGTAGTTACGAAAGCTCATCTCATAAACTGTTGTGGTAGGTCAGTGGAGTATACACGATGCTGCGGATCATTTCCCATATGCAAAGTTAGCAACTGTTCTTTTTGAAGTTGAATGCTGTATTAAAATAGGTCAGGTGATATGTATTTGTGTTGCGTTATTTTACTGACGTTCTTAATAAATTTACTTTGATGCCAAAACTATTCCGCAATCTTATGTGTACAAAAACCCACCTGTGCCACGCATTTCTCAAATGAGCAAGAGATGACCAGGTGCTGTATAGTGTATATTCTCTGCCTTTGTTGCAAGGGAAATATGACTGTTACAGTTCAACAATCGTATATTTCCTTGGAAACGAATGGTCCCTATGCATTGTTTTCCTGAATCAATTTTTTGTTTGCATGGCATGCATGTCTGGATGGAGACAAGCGTCCAACTCCTGGGCATGCATGTGTGCAGGTACGCAGGAGCCTTGGATTGATGCTGTGCATTTTGGTCCACAAATAGGTATAGCTATACAACATTTATGAAATGCGTGACAAGTGTCATTCATGGATGGGAAAGATGCATATTGTCCCACTACATATATATATATATATATATATATATATATATATATATATATATATATATATATATACATTGTTTTGTCCAAATATCAGTTGCTAGCAAGCGGCCTGTCACGCGGCATTGTCTGCGGAGTAGAGCATTCTACCTTTGTGGACACATTTGTGGTCGTACATCAATCCTCGGCTTTTGCTTCTCGGGTGAATCAATGTAGAGCACCCTTCCAGCACCCATTTTATAGGGTGTTATGGTGAAATAGCACCCTTTAGTAAGGGTGCGACCACTACACCCTTTAAAATTTTATGCTGTGCACCCTTCCTTAAGGGTGCTGGCCTCTGCACCCTTTTCTAGCACCCTTTTTTAAGCACCCAATAGGTGGCAAAGGGTGTTCGTCTGGGGACAAGCTGATTTACACCCTTATGGGTGAGAAATTGTTTAGTGTGTACGAAGCTCGGTCGGTGGCATAGTGTGGCGCCGTATGAAAAAAAAAAATGGATGATTTCATAGTGTATGCAGCCTATGTATGAATACTATAGAGCTTTGCTGGTAATCCGTCCCCATATGAATGTTGCGGCCCCACGTTACTTTTGTTTCAAGGAGCGGGGAGGGTAGGGGCGGGAATCTACACACCTAATCCCTTACTCTAAATCACATCCAATCTATCGCTCACACATCAGAATAGCTGAATAGGCGCACTCTTGAAGCAGTGCACCGTGAATATCGACAGAATTAGTGACTGACAAGCCAGAATACAGCCGAGCTATGCGGACGTGCCTCCGCGTCGCTAAGGCGTTTTGCATCTCTGCGATCTTTTATGTGCCAAATTTCGCCCGGATTTTTGTCTCATCATCTGCGACTCATTCCCCGATCCTGAGGAAGTGCGGATGTACGTCTCCGAGTGAGTTTTGGGCATCTTTCGGCCCTTTTCCCATTTAAGCCACCGGAGCCTAGTTGGACCTAGCTACGAGTACGCCCGCCGCTCCGAGCGGCGTCGGCACGGCTAGGCTTGACATGGCCGGGAGCGCTTCGGCGCCACTTCTATCGACTCCGAGCGTGTCCAACTCCGCCGAAAGGGGCAAAGAAGACGAAATTGAAACAATGGAGGGAACCGACTGGCAATTGGTTCAATCAAAATCGGCTAAGAAGAAGCAAGTGGCGGAACGCGGCAAGTCTCAACCCAACGCTTCTAGAAGTTTCCAAGAAAGCGGCAGGGTTGGCGCCAAAAGCAGTCGCCGGGCGGCTGCCTTAAAGAAGAGAGTGATCGTGGCTTCGCGTGTGTCTACGCATTGCAAGATCATCGTCAGACACCGAGGCGGTCTGGATTTACGCAAAACCAGTTGCTACGGCATCTCCACCGCCATCTTCACCGCGGCCATGAATCACTGCCACCCAAGCCTCTACTGACTTGGTTTGCACCAATGTCGTGCAAAACATCGTTGTGGTGTGCACCGAAAAAGAAGACAATGCTCGCAACATCTTGGCTCTCAAGAACATTCGCGTCAACGGCAAGGAGCACGAAGTGGCGGTGTACTCCGCCGCCGAAGGCAACTACGTTAAGGGAGTGGTCCGCAACGTCGAGCGCGACATCGGCGACGCCGAGCTCGCAAGGCTGATCGTACACCGGGGAAACCCCTCGGTTCGCGGAGTGAAGCGCATCAAAGAAACCGGCTCCGTCGTCGTTCTCTTCGACGGAGAAGAAGTGCCCAGGTACATCAGAGTCGGCCAGGCAATTGTTCGGTGCTACCTCTTCAAGAAACAGATTGAGGTGTACAGCAAGTGCACTCGAGTTGGTCATCGCGCGGACGTCTGCCCCACTCCAATGGTCAACGTGTGCCGCACCTGTGGCACTAAGGACCCGAAGCAGGAGCACTCGTGCCATGTTAGATGCAAACTCTGCGGCAAGGGTCACCCTACCGGAGACAAAGCCTGCCAACAGAAGTACCAGACCCCCTTTGTCGTTCGACAGAGGCGAAAGGAACGAGAGATGGAACGTGCTTTCAAAGTGGACCTGCAGGATTTCCCAACGCTCGAGGCCGGGCAGCCTGGGCCGTCTTCTGGCGGCTGGCGGCAGCCTTTCATCAGGGGAGGCGGACCCGCGCTTCCCGCCACTGCGAAATGGACCTCCAAAGAAAAGAATCCAGAACCTTCTAGAACATCAGCTGGACCCTCTACCCAGGTAAGCGGGGGCACCGTCACCGCTAAGGAGTCAGCGGAGCTTCAGAAATCAGGAACGAGAACGCAAATTTCAGCTGAGAGTTAGCGGAGGTCAGAAAGGAAATGGCGGCGCTCAAAACCACGTTCCTAGCCTCGACACAGGATGGCGACCAAAATGGCGCCAACGGTCGCAAGCGCCGAGCTGTAGGTGACGTTCCCGAGGTTGACGTAACAGACAGCCTTAACCAAATAAAAGAATCCTTGAAGCAGATTTCTTCGACGCTTCAAGAAATCAACAAAGATATAGTAATACTCATGGCACAGAATCGCTTTATTTATTTTCGCCTAAGGGACATTGAATGTAGGATGGATTTACCGAAGCCTCCGCCGCTCCCGACAGAATTATCGCAGTTAATAACAGACCCCGCCGTTGTGGCGGAGCTCACGCTAAAGCAGACACCGCGCCCTCAAAGCGTTCCGAAGTCTCAGCCTTGTGCTGAAACTAAATCATAATCATGGTTGTGGCATCTAACACCGACTTTCGTGCCTGGCAGTGGAACGGCTGCAGATTCAAAAAGAAAAAAAACTGTATAGCTCAATATCTTAGACCGTGCGAATCAAAATCTCAGGTAATTCTACTTCAAGAAACGATCACGCCCGGCAGCGCGTTGAGTGGTTACGAGTCTTTTGAACGCGTCAAGAACGTTGGCAGAGGAGTCGTTACTCTGGTCAAAAGGGGCATCACAGTCATTGAACACGAAGACATAGATAAGCGCTCTAACGCCGAATATGTATGTACAGAACTGTTACCGGGTAAGAACATGCGCAGGGGATTGCTTATCCTCAACGTATACAGTTCGCCAAGGTGATACGACGACCGCTTTTACGGCCTCATCGGAAAAGCAGTAAAGATGGCTACCGACGCCGGCATACCGCTCGTAGTAGCCGGCGACTTTAACGCACCTCACTCCACGTGGGGTTACGTTAGAGACTCGCCCAAGGGGGTTTCGATATGCAAAGCCATACAGGAATTTCATCTCACGCTACTCACGGTCTCTGGTTTCCCCACGCGCATAGACACCGTCGACACCGTCGACCCCAGACCTCTCTCCGGTCGCCTATGACGGCAAGTCATCGTGGCGAAACATGGGGAAGATCTGGGCTCCGATCATATTATCATTGAAATGACACTGCATGGTCAATGCAAACCCACCAGAATTCAGCGCATAGTTGATTATGATCTCTTTAGATCCAGAAGGAGAGACAAAGCCCCTCCCAACGACTACGGCGAGTGGATAGAAACACTCTTCTCCGATGTCTCTGCCTCCACTAAGGAGACAGAGACGGAAAAAGATTTCCCAACCATGGGCAGTCACTTAGCGCACATGTTTGAGGCTAAAAATGGCTCTCAAAGAACGGTGGGCAAAGAACAAACTCAACAGGTAACTAAGGAAACGCATCGCCAAGATCAATGCAGAAATTGCCTTGTAATCCAAAGTGTTAGAACCGAAACACTGGGTCGAAACGTGTGACAAAGTCGACGGGCAGATGAGGGTGGGCGGTAAGTGGAACTTGCTCAAACACCTTCTGAAACCCACCGACACCCCCGCCGCCCAGAGATCGGCCATCGAGAGACTTGCTCACTGAGCTCTCACTCTTCGTAGCAAAGATTGGGTCATGAATGATCTCGCCGCAGTTCATCTGCCGCCTGACACCATCTCATCCACGCTGCCGCGCGGCTACGCCAGAAATGATTCCGGTGAGCTGGACGGCGACATATCGGAATGGGAAGTCAGGTCTGCACTTCACAAACTCAATAGCACCTCGGCGCCGGGTGCTGACCGCGTCACGAACCGCATGCTCAGAAACCTTGACGACAAGTCGGTCACCTTCCTGACCGATCTATTTAACAAACATTGGAAGAACGGCTCGTATCCACAAGAATGGAAACACGCCACCGTCATACTGATACCCAAACTTGGTAAGAAGTGCACGACAGAGAATCTTAGACCAATCTCACTCACACCATGTGTCGGCAAACATGGTACGCTTTCGCCCACACTTATCAACACAAGACGTCATGCTTCTAATCAAATCGCAGGTAATCGATGCCTCTACCAGAGATCCAAGAGTCATTTTGGCTCTGGATCTAAAAAAGGCGTTCGATACCATACTTCACGATCACATCCTGGAAACCATCTCCAAGCTTGGTCTCGGTTGGCGTTTCTTTGACTTCGTCAGGCAGTTCCTGTCAGGCAGAACGGCTACCATCAGGTTACGGGAGGTGGAGTCAGACAAGTTCTAACTAGGCAACACTGCTACCCCGCAAGCGGCAGTGATTTCGCTTCTTCTATTTAACATCGGCATGACGGCTCTCGCTAGAGAGCTCGATAACAACAGCGACATCGGCTCCGCCATCTATGCCGACTACATCACCGTTTGGTCCCGGGGCGGCTCGGTGGGCTACACTGGGAGTACGCTACAAGAAGCCGTACGTATGGTCGAGAAACACCTTTCTCGTATGCAACTCGCACTATCAGGCAACAAGTCCGAGCTCCTGGTCTACCAACCCATCCGCATGGGGCGACGCCCTAAAGGGTGGAGACCACCGGCGGAGATCGACATACACTTGATCACTAAGAATGGTGCGGAAATCCCCCGCAAAGACACCATACGCGTGCTAGGCATGCTTATCTCGGAGAACGGCAGGAATGCAGCTAGGATACAGAAGCTGCAACAGCACACCGCTGCCACCGTTCGGCTCGTTCAAAGGATCTCGGGCAGAAGAGGAGGCATCAAGGAGGACAACCTCCTCCGACTATTCCATGTCTTCCTTCTAAGCCATGTCAATTACGTCGCCTCCATGCACGTCTGGAGCGCTGCCGAAAAGGCCAAACTCGAAGTCCTTATTAGGCAGACTGTCAAAAAGGTCTTAGGGCTCCCTTCTAGAACGAGTACCACGAAGCTCGAGGCGTTGGGCGTGCGGAATAAGATCGACGAATTAATAGAAGCGCAGCGCACTGCCCAGATTTCCAGGCTTTCGAGCACTGGAGCGGGCAAGGCGATCCTAGCCAGAGCAAGCATCACCTCTACCCTGACTAAGGAGAGAGCAGTTCCATTGGCAGACACCGTAAGGCCGACGATCACGGTTTATCCACTTCCACGAAACATGAATCCGGCACATAATCAGGGTAGAAGGAGAGCGCGGGATAAAGCCTACCTCTCTCTGCTAAACAGCAGAAGAGAAAACGCGCTTTTCGTAGACGCATCTCGTTCGGGACCAAATAGCTTCGTGGCCGCCGTGGTAGACATGAGCGGCCGCACCGTTAGTGCCGCCTCTGTAAGGACCAAGTCCGTCGGGGTAACCGAACAAGTCGCCATCTCTCTGGCGTTAACGGCTAGAGATCCATTCCTCATCTTTTCTGATTCCATGACGGCCGTCAGGTCGTTCGACGCCAATCAAATCTCTTTGGCTGCTCACAGCATTCTCACTCAAAACAAAGTATTTCCTCACGAGTTGACGTGGTTTCCCGCCCTCATGGGCGCCTCCGTCGACGGCATCGCCAATCCCAATGAACTCGCTCACGCTCGAGCGCGAGGACTCATTCACCGCCCCGGGCAAACGAGCCCCCGCCCACTGCGGGGGAGGGAAGTGGCGGTGGCGCTGACGGGGACCCGTTGACCACCTTTCACGAGATAACTTCGCATTACAGACTAGACAGGAAATCCTTCACAGATCCGCATAGGGAATTAACCAGGAGGTAGGAGATAGCTCTCCGACTCCTCCAGACTGAATCCTTCCCGTCGCCGGCCACCTTGGCCATGTACACGGCTATTTCACCTAACTGCTTGGCATGTAATCAACTCGCAACCTTTCCTCATTTGATGTGGCGGTGCCCCCGCTTACGCGTCTCCACAAGGAAGCATCACGTCACCGAGATGGACTTCTTCCACTGCATCGCAAGCTCAGAACTTGCGCACCAACTCCGGGTGGTCAAGGGAGCCTGTGAAGCGATCGGGAACCTTTGGTGCCTGACCCCTAAGTGGGCGATGTACTCGGCGGGTTCCTAGGGACCCTCTTCCCAGGACGCAAATAAAGTTCCCCTAAGTGGGCGATGCCCTCGGCGGGTTCCTAGGGACCCTCTTCCCAGGACGCAAATAAAGTTCATCTGTGTGTCTGTAAGCCAGAATACATCTTTGCTACAAGTTGTTAGTAAGTATAAAACAAACACGTCGCAAGCCTAGTGCGAGGAAAGAAAAAATACATATATATCGCAACTAGGCACACACGTGAGCGATTAGCTAGAAAATATAGACAAATAAAGAAAGCAAAGCAAGAGACCGTGATCATGGTTTAGTTCAGAAGCGGAAAGTATGGACGGCTAGAAATAGATTTATAGCCCGGCTTCTAGTACAAGCACGGTACGACGTGTATTTGCTGCTCGCGGCGTTTGTACGAAAACGAGCTCTGAATGTGCTTCCATGCCCTCTGAAGCTATGGACAAAGTGGCGCGTCAACCGCCAACCAGTGACTGTCAACGATACCCGCCGAAACACAGGTTTGATGAGATGCACCGGGGGCGTAATGCGTTTTCATTGCCCACACGGAGGCAGCGAGGCAGTTGAGGCAAGCAATCCATGGGCACGTCTCCAAGTGATCAAACATGGCGGGAACCACGGAATCACAGTTAAAAGGGTCCATAACCGTCGTAGGCATTAAATTAAAATGAAATACAACTATTTTCCAGCAAATCTCTGTATGTTAACGTAATTTTGAAATGTGTGGCATGGTGGACGTAATTTAATAGTACTACGAGTTCTAATCGTGTGGTTCGCTCAAGTATAACATTTTGTGATTGTTCACTACCGTTATATATTTAGTTGCCGCGTGGATGTTGCAAAACGCAGTTCATGATGAACGAACGTATATGTGCAATATTTAATGCACAAGCGCTCTAAATAACAAAATAATAATGGTTTCATGACTTCATGCCATTATATTAAGTGGTCGTGTGGCTCGCAGGTACGCGCAGATAATAGAGGCAGCGCTTCTCCAACGCTTACTCGGCGCACTTGAAACATTTGAAATAAAAAAATACTTACTTTATTGGTAAAGGAAGGACGCTGAACTTACTCAATGCAGTGTCATTTGAACGTGGAGGTAGGCAGGCTTATAACTGGCCGGATATGTTTCGAGCGTGTTTCCTTTGTTTCGAGTGTGCATGCATCCACAGTTACAAAAAAATTATATTATAAACTGCAGCCCAAAGCGGATGGAGGCCGTCCTAGTTCTCGCTTTCGATGAGCAGTCTAATAAGTATGTAGGCTACCGTCGCTCGAAGCAGTATTTAAAAAAAAGTAGCGGCACCACATGTGGCGAGGACCACTGCCCTAAGTGGAGTGCAGGTGTACACCAGAAACGTCACACATGTTCGTTTCAGCCCGATGGCAAAACAACAGAAACTGAACGGCGAATGCACATACTTCTGTGAGCATGAAAAAGCTTATGTGTATGAATCATGTAGTGCCGTCAGTGAAGCCTCGGTCTCCAGCACAGAACGATATATTATTTATTATGGTAACATTCTTGTTTTTCTAAAAAGAACTGTGATAGAAAACTGTGTGCCACATGCAGACAGCGTGAAACACCGTTATTGGCTGACAGAAAGGTACATTCAGGAATGCGTTCATTATAAAGAATTGTTCGCTTGTGTTATTCTCACGAGAAGAATTTTGAAAAATGTGTATTTGATTGAGACTAAATATATGCATTCATATTGTCACGGTTCCTTTATGGAAATCTACTACAATACTACTTCCATCCGCCAACCGCAAAGTAGCCGATGTACAAGTGAGAGCTTCATCTGGCCCGAATGAGTGGCGAACAACCAAAGTATTACTTCAGGTGTCCCTTAAGACGCCACCCCTTTTTCCATTGACTGCCCCTGGCAAAACCGGCATGCCACGTGTACTAGATAGCGATTGCGTCTTCACCGCACCTATTATGTCCTCGTCTTGTTTCAAGGCGTCGCAATCATCTGTGGGTTGCTGCGGACTGGTCTCGTCCTTGGGCAACAACAGACAAGAGGCAGCAGGCCTTGATGCGCCGTTCTTTATTGTAAAACTCTTGGGTTCGTGTCCAGTTTTACGACAGTATGGGCAACATAGTTGCTTTAACTTATTGCGGCAGTGAGAAGCTTTGTGTCCCATACGCCCATAAACGAAGCATCTGATCACCACCTTTGAACCCGTGTCAACTCCTTCCGCCTTTTTACTTGTGTTTTCACCCTTATCCCGAACTAGTAGTAAGTTCCGTAGACTTTTTGCCTCCGTGAAAATATCAACCGCTTCTGCCATGGTTTGAAGAGTCCTGCAGTTCTTCTGTCGTAAGAAGAGCGCCAGCTGACTGCTGCAGATCACCATGAATTGCTCGGCCACAATTAAGTCACGGGCAGAATCAAAGTCCCTCCCTATCTGAGACATTTATATCCAGCAGTCGAAAAAGCGTTGAAGCTTGGGGCATACGGCCTTCCAGTTTCGTTGTCTTGAGGCTTGCTCGTCCTGAATATCTCCCTGTAGCCTTCAGTCGTGAAACGCAAACGCTGGAGCATCATCATCATCATAAGCCTATATTTGTGTCCACTTCAGGGCGAAGGCCTCTTCCTGCGATCTCCAATTACCCCTGTATTCCCGGACGGCTTACTCCCGCTCCTCTCAGACGCTGACTTCTTCGGTGCTCACTTGCGCCCGAACACCACCACGCCGTTTTGCATTCTCTCCCTCATATATTCTTCGCCCTTCCTTTTCTCCTACGTCAACCATCGTGTCGGCCCTTAATGGTCGCTTTCTACTTAGTATGTTGTTCCGACGGCGCGTCAGATTTAACGCGCGTAGCTTCTTCATCGTCAGTTTCTTGAGCTCACCCATTCGCTCTCGATGCTAAGTTGTCTTGGCCGCACCGTTCCCTTTATCTACAACACAGGCTTCGCGCACTGTCACTCCTTAAGACACAACAGATGTTCTTACAAGCTGCATGCAGGGCGTTTCACGAAATGTATTCGAGAAATGCTTAAGCATTTCGTTCGAGCAGCTGTGAAGTCAGAGACCCGTCACAGACACTTGAACCGCTATAGCAAAAAAAAAGGATAAATGGTGTCGCCACTTCCTGCCCTTTAGGTGGTCATATTCTGTATGGTCATATGTTGAAGATGTGGTCATACTCTGATTTTGTGGACGTTCAATTGAACTTACCAAAATTATTTCAAATTTTTAAAGTGATTAGCATCCTTCGCCCATTTTAGGTACTTTGAATCTATCGATATATTGTCGTCATCCCATTGTTATCATACCGTCGTCGTCAATTCGCCTTCCATGCACTCCATTCCTTCTTCGCCATTCCATCGTCGTCAGTGCATCGTTATCATGCCGTCATGGTCATGGGGCAACCAAATTTGAAATAATTTTGGTAAGTTCAATTGAACGTCCACAAAATCAGAATATGATCACATATTCCACATATGACCACATATGACCATACAGAATAAGACCACCTAAAGGGCACGAAGTCGCGACGCCATTTATCCTTACCTAAATATAAATTACTGCGCCTCATGCGCTCAAACTGTGATTCCGAAATATACGTATGTTGCACAAAATCCACCTACTCGATTCACGTGAGCCAGCAAACAGGGCATCACAGGCGCTGAGGATCATACAGGCGGAAAGGACACAGTGTTACACACAAAAGACTGTGTTCATAAGTGGGAAAGTTCTCCCGTGCCACTGTTGCACTTTTGCCGCGGGAGTGTCACTTCGAATTGTATTTGGTCCATTCTGTAAGTTGGCAGTATCAAAACACACACCGAAGTCGCTGGTGATTCGCGCCGTCCACTTCTCATCTAGAAAGGTGTTTGGTTTGGAGTCCCATACACCTAGCCATGCACCCGCGGACTTTTCACAATTCACTTTAGCGCTTGACACTTTGCAGAAGACCATGACAAGTTGCACTCCTTGGCTAATTCCTTTGGAGGCACACATAGCGTAAGGTTGTCGGCGTTGGCGAAAAATTTCAGATAGGCATCTCGGGAAACTGAAGCGTGTTATGTTACCGTCGTTCAGAATTGTTTGGCAGACTGGTTTCAAGTACAGCGCAAAAATAAGTGGTGACATGGGACATCCTTGCCTAACGGACCTGTTGAGCTCGATTGTCGCTGTTGTTTTCCCGTTGATAACCAGTTGCGTCGCCGCTCCTCTGTAGCAGACACCTATATAATTAAGAAACCGTTCACCAATGTGGCAGGCATTAAAGCAAGGTGAAGAAAAAGTCATGTACTAGCCTGTCGATACCCTTGTTCAGATCCACCGTGCCAAACCGCTACCCTGGATCCATTAAAAAAAACTGGCTTCCCACAGTATCCGCTTAGCATGAACATTATACTTGATGCGACATCCTTTGATGCAATATGATTGATGGTTTCAGATGACTGTTCCGAGGGCAAAATCAAGCAGCCTAACTATTATTTTAGCAAGTTTGTAATAGGTCGTTTAAGGACTAATGTGGCGGAAATCACTCAATGTCGGCACTTCCCTTGATTGCTTCTTTGGCAGAAATACAGCAAGACCTCGCCACATCGATGGCTGCATAAATCCTTGTTTCGAAATGCCATCGTACACGCCGCGTAACATTGGCACTAATTTCGGTGAAGATATCTTTTAAAAGACATTGTTCACCCCATAAACTCGTGGCGATTTCCTTGGTTTTAGCTTATGTTTGGTCCATTCTATTTTGTTCTCTGATATGCACTCATCCGTTTCCTGTTTCATGTTGTCATTTATGCAATTCAACATCGAAGCATATTTTTGCAAGAGTTCACTGTCGCATGTGTTACTTTCATATTTAAAAATGTCCTTGTATACTTTGAGTAAAAGCCACCTCGATGTCGTTTTGTTAGGTCAAAATGCTGTCGCCTAATTGTAGTGCTTCTATTCTGTTTTTCCTGCCCCGCTTCCTTTCATTTGTCTTGAAAATATTTTGCGGTTCTTAATATATCTGCTGTTATCCCGTCCTAGAACGGATCATAGCGCCTTTGGCTAGATTCCTTGTTGGCGTCACCTATTCTCCCCGCACGGGCGCAATGCGTCGGACAGACTTTCTGGTGCCTGCGGCGTTCGTGCTGTATCAGTCATGCCGGATTATACCTTTCTCGCACCTTACGGCGGTCTAGCTTCAATATACCATCACTGATTTTCCCGAGGGAGCAGTAGGGACCCTAGTAGAGGCCGGACCTGCTCTCCAGGAGCAGTATCTTCGATCGTGCCGGGCTTTTGCTATGCTGCTCTCCGTGACTTTGAGAAAAGTTTTAACTTTAAGGGGACCATTAAAAATGCCTTTGAAACGTCACGGAGAGCACCAAACGAAACGACTGGCACGAGTGAAGGTACTGCTCCAGGAGAGCAGGCCCGGCCTCTACGGCCCCTACGGCTCCGGAGTCCTCCGGGAAAACCAGTGATCTGATTTTGAAGGTAGAGCGCCGTAAGACGTGAGAAAGGTATATATTCCGACATGACTGATACAGCACGAGCGCTGCAGGAGTGAGAAAGTCTGTCCGATGTACCGCGCCCGTTAGAGGAGAATAGGTGACGCCATTGAGGAATTTACCGAGCCTTTGTACTCCTTCCCCATGATTGACATCAGCTGCCCTTTGCGCTCTTTGATATCTTGTGTAAGGGTATCCGGTGGACAAATTTCAGCTTTGATTAGATTTTTCGCAGTTCTAATCAAGCTCAGCTTTGTGCTCTTCTTTAGTGCTGCTTTTTTCTGATATTTTGTAACATCTTACATTCTTCATTTAACTTGCATCTACGTTGCATACGTTTGCATCTACGTTTAGTCCATTCGTTCTATCCCTGATTAGATTCCTAGTGCTGTAGCATATCTCTGTGTCACCCAGCAGATTCTCAGATGCACGTAAAACCCAAATAATGTCTCCGGCGAATATTGTACGGCCAGGTGAATCAAGATACTGCCTCAGGCCTGAAAGGATTCCTTTCGCAGTCATGCATCATTCGGAGCATCCATTAAAATATAAGCTTTTATAGTTCATTCCGGTAAAATAAATGCACAATGCATACACGGCTCATTCTGTCCTTGTACCATTCGGAGTATGCTAGTACCACTGAGTGTTCCTTTACCAAAACTGCCACCCCATCATTGTATCCACAAGCACAAGCAAGTGAAAAATGAAACTGTAATGGTTGCGAACGAAGTTGACCATCTCTTCCAGCTGCAGACACGATGAAAGTTAAGCTCCTGAATAACTGCAATGTCACCGTTTTCTTGCAAGAGTATATTTAGAAATTACTGCTTTCACGCATTTAAAGGTTGATAGATTAAAGTAAGCCATATTGACAGAACTCGCCATCCCGGTTCCTGCGAAAACTGAGTCCAGTGAAACTGTTTAAAACCACCACTACAACTGCTGAGGTGGGTATGCAATGCTTTATGGCTTTAGAGTAACAGTAGTAGTGCTGTATTAGACTAATGGTAGGAACCGGAGTAATGGTAATTTTGACAGTGGCTGCCGCCCACAAGGGTGCTGAAATCAGTTGCTAGGTTATCAGTTGCTGAAATCAGTTGCTAGGTTAGTTATTTTATATACGAAAGGCTAGAGACGTCACACATGACGTCGCAAGCTGGCGTCGCCGCGGCAGCTTGCGCAACAGTAATCTGTACCGGGAAACGTACGCGGGGAGTGCTACGTGTGTCGCATTGTTATCACGAACACCTTACCATCAATTACGTGGAGAGGATGCTTCTTTTGATCTTGTCCTTCGTTGAAATGTGTGCCATTCTGTATGTTTATGCGTGGTTCCTAAGAATGTATACACAGTTCACTTCACTTTTCTGAGTGCTTGTAGCCTCTGCCTTTCGGAGATGTGAGTTATTGCCTTTTTTGCTTGCTTACGGGGATATGAGACCTTGCTTACGGTGGTATGAGCCATTGATGAAGACAGTTTTCGACATGCTGTTCTGTATGTTGTATGCACCGTTCCAAAGAATATATGCACTGTTCGCTTCACTTTGCTCAGTACTTGTCGCGTCTGCCTTACGGAGCTATGGGCCATCGTAGTTTTGCTTGCTTGTGAATGCTTAAGGGGGTAAGAGCCATTGATGATGATATTTGTCTCTCGAAGGACGCGAAAAATATCACCGGGATCGTAGACATATAGAGCTTAGCTGTAATAAGTATCGTTGCTCTGCCAATCATGCGTACATTTGAGGTGTGATCTTAACAGGTTACAAGCAACGCTTCACAAGGACAAGCTTTATCTACGGACGGTATCGGAGGGCCCATGTTAACACGGTTCATCATCATGTCTCCGTTTTTGATTTGGCATCGTGTTTTTCATCTCTGCGATCCTCCCTGACATGCCTTCATACTATACCGAAGAAAGTCCATGCATCCTCGTAGCCCTATTTGCTTGCGTACTCTGGCTCTGGCTCCAAGGAATGGTACGCCTCCGGCATCCCCGCTTTCATTGGAAGGTCGGCGGCTTCAGACGCTACTCGCGTCTTCGGGCGTTCTGCTCCCTGGTCCACAACCTTCAGTTCCATCGAAGGGAATGCGTCTACAGACACCACTAGCACGGCCGCTGGATAAAAAAAAAAAAAAAGTCGCAGTTTCAGCTGAAAGGCGAAGCATCCATTGCGATAGAAAATTTATAGAGAGCTATACGGAGTAATGATAGTAGCTTTATCAGCTGTATAAACTTGGACATGCAGCAGCACCGGCAACACGCAGAACTGTTGTCGACGCCTTCGGCGTTTTGCCCGCGTTCGCGCAAAATGCGTGCGGCGTTGGTGACTGTTGCCGGAGCCTCTGATATAAATAGGCACTTGGTGCCGCAGCTAAACGTCGCCTCCCTTCCTCCCACCCCACCACGGTCTTTCGCGCGTCGAAAGATGGCGCATTTGCTCTACATATAGGTGATTGTAAAGGAGGAAAGGGACACCTACTTCTGCAGCCCTTAAGGGAGCACGGCGCAGAACGCGCGTTTGTTCTCCTCCGTGGATTCACTCCCCGTGTAGGTGCGCGTCCCTCGCGCCCTTTCACTCGCACATACAGTGTTCGGCGGCGCGCGGCGACGATTTCATCTCCATTCACGTCATACGGAACCTCACGGCGACGGTGACGGCAATGGCGACGGCAACGGCAGAAAAAGTTGTCGCAGTTTCACCTGAAAGGCGAAGCATCAATTGCGATAGCAAATTTGTAGAGAGCTATACGGAGTAATGATATTAGCTTTATCAGCTGTATAAACTTGGACATGCAGCAGCACCGGTAACACGCAGAACTATTGTCGACGCCGTCGGCGTTTTGCCCGCGTTCGCTCAAAATGCGTGCGGCGTTGGTGACTGTTGCCGGAGCCTCTGATATAAATAGGCACTTGGTGCCGCAGCTAAACGTCGCCTCCCTCCCCCTCCCCCTCCCCCCCTTCCCCTCCCCCACGGCCTCTCGCGCGTCGGAAGAAGGTGCGTTTGCTCTACAGATATGGTGATTGTAAAGGAGGAAAGAGACGCTTACTTCTGCAGCCCTTAAGCGAGCACGGCGCAGAACGCGCGTTTGTTCTGCGCCGTGCGTTCAATTCCCGTGAAAGCGCGCGCCCCTCGCGCCCTTTCACTCGCACATGCAGCGTTCGGCGCGCGGCGACGTTTTCATCTCCATTGACGTCATACGGAACCTCACGGCGACGGCGACGGCGACGCCGACGGCAGAAATCTGCTTTTGAGTGTCCATATAATTGCTATCGCAATAATATGCTTTGGAGTGTCCATAAAATTGCTATCGCAATAAAGAGGTGCGGCCTGCCGCGTCGGGCGCGTTGCAATGGGAGCGAATGTAGCAGCCGTAGTTGCATTGTCGGCCGCTTGGCTGTGCCTAACGGCGCTAGTCATTAAAGTCCTAGTCATCGGCGATGGAACGCGCCGTCGGCTGGCACGCTCGACGGCGTTCCAAGCGCGTTCCTAACGCATTTGCTATGCCGATGCCAGACAACAGCCCCCGACGTGTGGCGCCGCGGCGTATCACACCGTTTTCGATGCACGCGGCAGGCCGCACCTTTTAGGGGCGAAGCTCCTTATAGCGGCACCCGTTCGTCCCCGTCGTCGTAGTAGTAGTGTGTAACCAGTCTGAGAAAAATGAGAAAAAAAGTTCCGAAGTTGTGTCCGTAGCGCGGAATCGAACCAGGGACCCCTCGCTTCCGAGCGCGCCACGAAGCGGACATGGACACACGCACCACGATGGCAATAAATACCCAACATTAACGAAAGGCCGCGTTTCTAGCGCGTTTCTAACGCGTTAGTGCTAGCGCGTTACGGCCCGTGTAAGAAGCTGGTGTAAGACGCTGTGGCCTCTCCGCCTTACCTTCAACGCGTTTCGAACGCGCTGCCCAAAGCGGTGGCAAGTCATGATAAGTGGTTCTTGAGGGAAAGGTTGGCGCTATCTTCTGCAGCCCTTGAGGGAGCACGGCTCAGCGCCAAGTTCAAGTCGAGGAGCGTTTATGAATACGGGGGGTATGCTCTCTCAGCGGTCATGTGATGGCGTCGGCAAACGCGGTGCACGTTCCGGCATGTGTAAATGGCTGCGTAAGACGCTGTGGCCGCTCCCCCTTACTAGAGAGTACTGCACGTTTCTAAGGCGTTTGTGCTAGCGTCCCCTTAAGCGGGAGATCCGATGATTCCCTCCGGAGCTTCGCCCACTCATCATCATTCACCCCGTGGGTATGCTGTGATTTTTTTTAAAGACGATAGTCTTTCTTGGGGAACTTAAACGCTGAAAATTTGGTACACAAGGAGAAGTTTATTGTCATCTCTACATTTTTTACAATTCACAGGTGTAACACCATTCATTTTTCTTGATATACTGGTATCTGTTTACATACTATTATTACACACAATTATACACTAGGCATTTGTAACATAAAATTTGATTAGTTGCGAACAGTTATACAATGTTTAGGCTATTATATTGTACTTTCGTTCAAACTTGCACAGTTATACAATGTTTAGTTTGACTCACAATACATTGGAAAATGCACTTGCAAATGGATCAGCCTTGTATTTTTATACAATGTTTAGGCTGCCCTTTATTTCTCACAAAATTGGTATTCTTGAAATGTTGTTGGGGTCACATAATTCCATTTTTTTCCCTAAAGTTCAAAGATTTAAAGGCGTGTTAGTATGGAATAAGTGGGATTTCAACTGTGTTTTCTTTAACTATCCAAAATTTTGTATGCCATTTTTTAAGAAAATTGTCTATTCCATTTTTTTCTAGCTCTTCATTTAATACTTTGCACATCATGATTCTGGTGTTTTTTAATACCGGATACACCGCTTTTTGGGGCTTTTTCTTAATTCCAGCAAGCCCTCTTCTTTTCCACAAATTATACATTATTACTATGGTCAGTAATTTTTCAAAGAGGCTTTTCTTCTTCTCTTCTTTGGCTAGATTTGTTCTGAACTTGGTGTTGGCTATCTTCCAAACAACTTTTGCTGAAGGGCATTCTTTGAATGCATGCCTTTGCGATTCAGGTTGTTTGCAGTTAGGACATTCCTCTGATGGTGTGATCCCGAACCGTGCAAGTCTTATTTTTGTCGGGAGAACCCCCCACCGTCTTTTCCATTCAAAGTCTTTCACTTCCTTCGGTAATTCCGTGTGTTTCCAAAATTTCCACTTATGTGGTAGACTTTTTGGTACATCTTCCATCTTCAACTCCTTCAGAGCCATTGTAGCGCTTATTTCAGCGGTCTTTATGTCTGCTAGTGGGGTTTCTGGACAGAGTTCCTCGATCGCTTTTTTTGTGTTCACTGCTTCTTTGTAAAATTGTAGCGGGATTTCGGCTCTCGGGCCTTTCCAGATCTCTGTTGTGACAAAGCGATCAAGAGTACTAATCCAATATCTCAGTAAAGGTTTTCCAGGGAAGTTATTCTCGTGAATTAATGAGCTTGCTGTTTTTGCTGCCAGAGTTCGTGCTGTTAGAGAAACGTTTGGTATCCCTAAACCCCCTCGTGATGGGGGTATTCTAGTAACTGTTTTTGTAACTGGTGCTGGTTTCTTTCCCCAAAGGAAGCTCCCTATGAGGGTAGTCAGTCTGTTTGCAACCAGTCGAGGCATTTTTGCGATTCTTGCTACATAGAAGGCAGGAGAACATAGTTTTGTTTTCACTACTTCCGCCTTCTCTATTAGGCTTAAATCTTGATGGCGTGGGTTTTCGGCCACTTGGGCAGCTTTTTTTAGGGGTTCGTCCCAACTTTTTGGCGAAATGTCTCCTGGTTGAAACCACAATCCGAGAACTTTTGCAGCTTGCACAAATTGTACTTCACCAAGTGATTCTTCTCTGAAATCCCCAAATCGCAGTGCTTTGCTTTTTTTATTAATTCTTGCTCCAGATATTATAGCATACTCTTCGAAGATTTGCAGAAATGTCTGGTAGCTGCATTCATCTTTAATAAATAAAGATATATCATCCGCAATGGCTGAAATTTTTATTTCCCCCAATCCTGGCAATGGGAAACCTCTCATTCTTTTTTCTTGGTCGACTCTTCTCAGTAGCGGATCCAAAGTCAATACAAAGAGTCCTGGTGAGAGTGAACAACCTTGTCGCACCCCTCTCGTAACCGAGAAACAATCTGTGAGCGTGTTGTTAATTGGTATTTCACTTGTAATATCTTTATATAGTAATTTGTTGATGTCTATGAAGTCCTGAGGAAAACCGAATTGTTTCATAGTCTCATATATATAATGATGGTTCACTTTATCGTATGCTTTCTCTTGATCTATCGCAATGAAGGCACCTTTAATTTGTTTTTGTTTGACATAAGTGAATATATCGCGTGTTAAAGTCAAACACGCGAAAATCGATCTCCCTGGAACTGCTGCTGCTTGTAATTCTGATATCATCATTGGCAATACATCATTTAGTCTATTTGTTAAGATCTTTGCTGCTATTTTATAGTCTGTGTTTAGTAATGTGACGGGTCTCCACCCATTCACATCTAGTAGGTCATTGTTAGGTTTAGCTAGTAGAATAATTCTTCCATTTGCGAAAGAAGGAGGTTTCTTCTTTTGAATGATGAAATTGTTTATCATTTTTACTAGTCTTTGTCCGATTATGTCGAAAAAGGTAAGGTAGAATCCTATCAAAATACCGTCTGGTCCTGGTGCTGTTTCTCGCGTCATTTTCTTGATTGTTTGAAATACTTCTTCTTTGGTGGCAGGGGCACACAGTTGATCGTGGTCTTCCCGTTGTACTTGTGGAAGGTTTTCAAATAATCTGGTTGCATTGCTATCTTGTATGGGGTTGATTCCTTGTAATACTTTTTGAAAGTGATCAAGGAATACTTCCTTAATAGATTCTTCATTTGTGGTGATTTCACCTTTGTCTGTCCGTATTGCTTCTATTCTTCTCTTTCCTTCGGTGTCTTTGTTTAGTTCATGAACTGGTTGACTTAAGTTCATTTGATCACATTCCTGTGATTCTGTGTGACGTTTTCCGTTTTGTCTTATCTCTCTCAAGTGATGTTTATATTTGGTACGTAAACACTCGAGGTATTCTTGTATGCAGCAAGTCTGTTCTCCTCCTCGTTCTATTATACGGATTCTACGTAATATTTCATTCAGGATCTTAGTGTTTCTTCTTTTCATGTTTTTCCCAGCTTCCATTAGGATTTTTTTCCATTCTTCTTTTAGATCATCCCAGTTTTCATTTGTGTCATTATTGTCTAAACTTTTCTTTATTTTCAGTTTTATGTCTTCGCATGCTGTTTGGTCATGTAATATTGATGCATCCATACGCCACATTCTTGGGGTGTGGGTTGGTCCTTCTCTTCCTTTTAGTGTAAAAATAACCGCTTTATGGTCACTAAAAGTTTTCGTTCCTTCTGGGCCGCTCATAGTCTGTATTTCCTCCAGCTCTGTTAGAAGACAAGGAGACATATAAGCTCTGTCAAGTCTGCTTTCTGTTTTTCCGCATGAACGCGTGTATTCAATTGTGTTACTATGCAACCATAACCATGCATCTGACATATTGTAGTATGTTAACAATTTTTTCAATTCTCTCGCGTGGTAGTGTGATTTCCCCTGTCCTGGTCCGCGAATGTCTCGATTGCTATCCAGGACGCAGTTGAAATCTCCAACCACCACGCAAGGTGGTTTTTTAGGCATGTAATTCCATAAATTTTTAAAATACTCGTTAGTTGAACTCCTTGTTACAGGGGCATACACATTAATAAATCGCACTTTCCGGCCACCTAAGAATGTATCCACACATGTTATCCTGCCATCAGAGTCGTAGGTACAAAATGCCCCTTTTCGGTATCGGTTTGAGACGAAAATAACGCCTGTACCGCATGATCTATTGCTCGTTAGTGAAAAGAAGCCTTCTACCCCATTGGTTTCTTTAAAAATGGCCACATCTTGTGGCGTGCGGAAGTTTGTTTCTTGTAAGAAAATAATATCAATTTCCTTTTCTCGGGCTAAACTAATCAATTGTTTCTGTTTCTCTGGATTTCGGAAACCTCTAACATTAAAAGACATGCAATGGAGTCTTTCAACTATCATTTGAAGTGAGAATTACATTTAATACAGTCATAATTATTGTACTCAAGAGTTGTAATTTTAACCTTAGAGATCTTAATTTTAGGGTAAAAGGCTTCTCTCACTGGTTCTGAACACTATATTTTTATCCTTTGAATGATATGTTTAGAGTAAAGGGCTTCCACCCTTTGCTCCTGCTCGCGCATCTGTGACTTCCATGTCACTAGCCGACGAGTCAGGCGACGGTGAATGTTTTCTTTGTTTTTTTTATTGCTTTTGATTGGTATCATCATCACTGCTGGTCGTTTCATCTTTTGGTTGCCGAAGCGTGTTTGGGCTACTGCGTTCTTTTGATGATTTTGCTCCTCTTCTTTCTCCTTTCCTTCTGGATCTTGAGCGGTGCCTTTGCTTTCCAGATGATTGAACCCCTTGGGGTGTGTCATTATTGGATGGTCCATCTTCACTCACCGCTGTGTTTCGTTTAGGATCAGTTTGATCAACGTTTCTCGGGTTATCTTTTTTTTGGGGGGGGGGGGGGGGCATCATCTGCCTTGCTTCACCGTTAGAAGTTTCACTGCTGGAAATCAATGCCGATTTTGTTGGTTTTTTTTGTTGCTTGTCTGGGCAAAGTGACTCAGGCGTGACCTCTTCGTTTGTTTTTTTTCCAACTGCGTCTTCTGATACGCTGTTGTCTGTGTCACGGGAGGAGGTCTCAGGCATGTTTACTAAGGGACATTCCTTAGACATTGCTGTATCAGATGCGTCCGCATCCTCTGTGTAGGATGCAGACGACAGTTCGCTTGTACTGGATTCTTTTGTAGCCTTGTTTGATGCTTCTTCACTGCTATCTTCGTTCTGTACTGAGACCTCACCATCCCAGTAATTATGAGTTTTGATTGGTGATTTTGAAACACGGGGCTGAAGCACTTGCATTTTTGGTAGTGACGGCGATGGGGGAAAGTCTTTGTCTAATTGCGTGTTTCCCACTGGTGACTGTTCTGCAAGTGGTTGTTGCCATGCAGCACCAGCATACGATTTCGCGTATGTTTTTCCGCGAAAGCACGCCTTGGTACCATGGCGTCCACCACACTTTCTACATTCCTCGTCACACCCGGTTTCCTCATGTCCAAACACACCACAACGCTTGCAGTAGGGGGCGGTACACGAAGTCGCCATATGGCTATCGTTACCGCACCTCGCACAAACACGACGCATGCCGCGGTATTCGCACATTACCCTATTTCCTTGAATCGTAAGGAAATTGGGTATGGGCTTAGCCATTTCAATGCGGACAACTCTTACTCCATTCAACTTATTGTTTCTATTTGCTACCTTCGCGAAAGCAACACTTTTAACTTTGCCATAAGGTTGCAACGCATATGACAGGGTGTCGGCAGGCAAGTATACCGGAAATCGGTATACATTAACAAAAGTGACAGGCGGGCCGACAGCTTCTACTGGCACTTTCACATGATTCACCCGGAAACCTTCTGCGACCATTAGTCTCGTTGCCTGACTTGAGTTTCTTGTACATACTAGAAACTTGGAACCTCCCATGTGTTGCAGTGCCAGTACGCTGTCGTCCCCAGCTGTGGCTTCAACTGCATCAATCAAATCATCAATCGAGATGTCACCATCAGGTGCATTAAAAAGGAAACAGTTTTCCCTTGAGGGTGTCTCACTCATATTATCCATGGTGATGAGGACGTTGCCGCGCGGACGCTGGCTGCGTTGCCTCGGAGTTACAGGAACTGGTAGCACTAGTTGTGTGCAGCTGGCGCTGAGCGCTGCTGCACTCTGGTGGAGCCAGGAATCAGTGAAGGGAACTGACTCTTCGGCAGGCTTGTAGGATTTTAGCAGTCGCTGGAAGCGCCAATGAAGACCCGGACAGTGCCAGGTTCATCAGCCGCTTCGCTGAAGCCCCCAGGGAAGACCCCTGGAGTGCAGTGCAACCGAGCAGGTGGTACTCGGTAGGACCCGTGATCACAGCAAGGCAGACCACCAGCAGCCCGGCCAGGAAGGTCCACGTCAGCACCACTGTAGGATCCGTGATCTCAACCAGATAGTCCGCCAGAAACCCAGCGAGACTCTCCAGTAAGGTCCACGTCAGCACCACAGACCAGGTAGTCCGCCAGTAACTCAGCGAGACACCCGGGGTGGGCCGATCCCTAGGGTTGTGCAAAGGAGGTCCGAGCACGGCCGGGTCCAGGGTCCAAGATGAGACTTGACAGAAGACTCGTTGACTTGCAATAGCTTGTACAGCCGGAAGGTTCTTGGTCTGTCTGTCTGTTTGTCTGTCTGTCACCCGATTCAGCCACCCGGCCGAAGTTGGACCACTTGCTCACCGGCCACACTACTTAAACTGGTACGGCTGCTCATACTTGTGAACGCTATCGATCACAAAGCAAATATTGCGCATATCTGAGGCGCAACATCACTAGCTAAGTATTAGGAGGTGTGTTCCTTTAATAGAAAATACATAGATACGTAACTCTAAAGACCCTAGTTTCTTAAGCTGCGCTGAAAATGCCATGCTATGCGCGCCGACGAACGACGTTCCCCGACTGTGCGCCGATGAGCGCCCTCTGCCATGGAGGAAGGAAACCCTCTGCACAAGCTCATGTTTCCCGATGTATTGCCAGATGGCGTCCATGTCTCACGCAGCGCCTCCTCAATTTTATCAATGCCAGCCAGATGCGGCCGATTCAACATAAAGGAAGCGCTGTCTGAGGCAGGGCAAAACATAAATGGCCGCTTGATGAAATAATGCGGTAAAATGAAATCTGTTCAAACAAACCTTCATGCCAGGACGGAAATGGTACGAGAACTGCATCACGGGTGGCCGCGGATCAGACCAGCACTGATGTAGTACGGCCGGCAGAAGAGTATAGTCTTTCGACGACATTTGCAGCGAAGCACGCAGATACGCGGCAAATTTTTTATCCAGCGGCCGTGCCACTAGCGTCACCGAGCTAGTGGCCGAGCTAGTTTCTGGTTCTGGGTAGATCAGACGACGCCGGCGACTCCACCGACACTGAAGGGCACGGTGCTTCTAACACTGCTCTGCACTCTTCTTCCGGCTTTCCCGAAGTTTTATCCGTTATTATATACACAGCTGGCGAAACTGCACGTGAATAGCGTTTCAGAAGGTATTCTGGTGCTTAACATGCAAAGTGTTTATGTCCAAGAAGATACTACGTACAATCCTACCTAACATTTCTGGTGAACACAAGCTGTCCGCCGCTGAATGAAGAAATACATCCGACCTCATAGAGCCGTCGCAGGCTGGTATGTTGCTAAAGGTCCTCCACTTTCGTAGGTGAACATTTCACACCATTTAGTTCCCAATATTCAACAAACTGCAGCTCCATTTGAGCATACACACGTAGCTTTCACAAAGGCAAATTCCGTCGCGACTCTTCGTCTTCTGGTCCAGAGTGCCTACTCTCTTGCCGTTACCATGGATACCCATTCGAGAAGCTGTCAAGATATAAAACTTTTCATCATTTAGGCGGCATTTGCTTCAAACAGTTCCAATTTCAAAAGATAACTGTATTTGTGTACGTATTGGTTTGAAGCGCTACAAATAAAGTTTACAATATAAAAGGTGCGCTGGCGGTTCGATTACCACCGCCGGCGGTGCGCTGTCGGTTCGATTACCACCGCCGGCGGTGCGCTGTCGTCGTTTCGATGGTGCCGACACCCCACGTCTTGGACTCCAAACGCATCACATGCCAGAGACTTGCCCCCGTCTTCAATTTGCCGGTTGGTATTGTGAGGTGCTACGATGTTTTTGTTTGATTGTGTCTTTTTAGGTTTGCTGTAATGAAATATGACGTAGTTCGCGTGCACGAAAGTGCCATAAGGTAGCCTGAGTTTCCCTGCAAACTCGCCGTATGAGTGGCACGCCAGGCAAATGCGGACCAACGATTTCAATGCCGTGGTGTGTGTTCCCTTTGTCTATGGTGGTCATGGAAAGTTTAGTGGGCGTCGAAAAGAAATGTTACGTATTATTACCGTGTCTCAGCTCGGCCACTACACAATGGCATGTATCGCCGGCGCAGCACTGGCAACTCGGAGAGCCCTTTTCGATATTGTCGTACTATTGGAAAGGTAAGTAAGCATGCTTGCTAACTACACGCGTGCTGTGCGTGCTTCTCGTGTGTGCATAAAGTGCCTTGCGAACATAAAAAATAGAACATCCACGACAACAGTGAAATCTGTGCTGATGCTTGCTGCGTGCTTGTTGTCAGAATTTAGTTGCTCAAGTTTATGACTACAATGCGGAATTGATAATCTTGATGAGCGTTTTCTGTCACGAAAGATTACGTTCGGAAATAATCGTGTTCGTCTTGTGCACCTGTGCATGAGCTCCCGCTTTTTTGCTGAAGTTGTATAGAAACGACCCACTTACCTCTACACCAATTCTTTCTTCAATGTTGTTTCCTCGCATATTAATGCTTCGACGTTGTGGGTAATCTCTGCTTACGTGGTTTTAGGTTCACGAGCAGTTCTAGCGCGAGAAAATGTAAGCCAATCACAGCTTGCTACTTCTAGTACAGCTTTATTTTCAGGACAAGATGGGTTGACATAAATTTGACGCAACTAAATATAACAGAGGAAGGTTGCCAAATCTAAGTAATTAATAATAGGAAAAAACTCTCTCAAGAAAAATACATTGTAATCTGCTGCTGCGGCGTGTCCAAAATTTTACTTTTATAAAGAAGTCCACATTATCATGACATTCAATTATTCAGACCTCTTGGTTGTCATCCTGCGCTAGTGCACACATTGTTTTCGTGACTATATTTAGGTGCTTCTTGCTTGTGTTCACCATATGACAGCATTGTTGTTCCACTGCTATAAGCTAACACAGACCTCATTTTGTAGCGGTGAGGCCATGACCCACAACAGTATCCCTTAACGAGTGTCTAGAAATGCACACGCCGTGGCTATGGCTGTAGCAGCACGGCGTGCGATCTGGATGTTAATGTCAGGTATGTGTGAAGTGTACGTGTTCAAAAAAGTAGGTTCTTTGTATCATTCATGGTTAAGCTATCGACAGATTCTTAATGTAGTTTACTAAAAAGGCTAAATATTTGTGCAACTTTATTCAACTTAGTTACATGTGTGCGTCCACATTATGCACACGTTATCCTGTTTTGTATAAAATTGGAGTTAACATTTCTTGATGTTGAGTATTTTTTCATGCATAAATCGCTTGGCTGTAAGATAAATTGTAGTTTTGCTTAGTAGAAAGTATACTTATCACTTATTTTCGTTTCATTGTTTTAAAACTGCTTCCTATGCTGTAGCTTTTATTTTGATATTTTTTTTCATGTTTGTGCTACAAGCTCGTACAGTTTCCTGGACATGTAAGAATTCGAAATGTAGTGTGTCAAATTTGTCGCAGGTGTAAGCACGCAACGTGCGCAGCGTTGTTTAACATTCATATCTTCAGAGTTATTTCTGTCCTGTTCCCAGAACAACAGCGACAGGGAAATACCCGTTTCATGAGTTTAAATTTCTTGAAAAGAAATATCAAGGTCAGTATTCACTGTGCTCAGTTACTTCAGTAGTAAATAGGCAGACTGACTTCGATCGCTTGTGATCTACAAAGGAGCTCTTTTTTTCATGCAATATTACTGAGGGCTCGCTCACACATGTCTTCCTATTCATGTGGCATGCCTCACTGATTTCTCCAGTAAATATTTCACTGCGGTTGGAAAGAGATGAAGAATCTCAATCTAACATGAAGCCCTGTCGTGGCAACGCATGGCCAAGTTGGACGAGCATACTGGTCTTTTGAGTGAAATATGGTGAGCTCTCAGGCACATGTTGAGACACCAGCAAGTTTTTCCTACGTAAGTTTGACCATATGTGAAAGGAATACAGTACAATGCCTGTGATACACTTTCACCGAGCAAGGCTGCCTCAGTATCTTTCACCGAGCAAGGCTGCCTTGCCTACTTGCCTTCCTCAATTCACTTGCGTAGTGCCATGCTTATCCTGCTTACTTTATTTTCCGCTAGAAATACATGCACCTAGCAGTCTACTACTGAACTGAGAAAGGCATATTTGCCAGTGAGGCTTGCTTTATTAAAGATACCACCAAATTTGTCTTGTGTCTGTGAGGGGTAGTGTAACCTATTCCTGTGATCATGTGTATATTTGTCCAATTGTACATGAGGCAGACTCGCCGGGGCCTCAACATGTGCTCAGGAGAGCACAATAATTTACTCAAGAAACCAGTATGTCCCACTTGACCATGCATTGACGGGACTGGGGCTGTGCACCGGATGTAGGTGGTTCATATTTTTTGTTCATCTACGGCAACCAGTTGACCAACAAAATCACGGAGGAATACTTATAGGTCGGCAGTGTGGGAGAATACTCACTCACACTCACTCACCATAATTTTTTCCAGGCCCCGCACTCACTCACGTTCACACTCACCTCCGCTCACACTCACAGCACTCACTCGCACTCGCACTCACCTGCACTCACACTCACTGTTACTCACTCGCACTCGCACTCACCTCCACTCACACTCACTGGCACTGGCACTGACCCGCACTCGCACTCACCTCCACTCACACTCACTGGCACTCACTCGCACTCACCTGCACTCACAATCACTGGCACTCACTCACACTCACACCCACCTGCACTCACATTCACTGGCACTCACTCGCACTCGCACTCACCTGCAATCACACTCACTGGCACTCACTCGCACTCCCCCTCACCTGCACTCACACTCACTGGCACTCACTCGCACTGACTTTCACCTGCACTCACACTCACTGGCACTCACTCACACTCGCACTCACCTGCACTCACATTCACTGGCACTCACTCGCACTCACCTGCACTCACAATCACTGGCACTCACTCACACTCGCACTCACCTGCATTAACATTCATTGGCACTCACTCGCACTCACTGGCACTCACTCGCACTCGCACATATCTGCTCTCACACTCACTGGGACTCACACGCACTCACTTCCACTCACATTCACTGGCACTCACTCGCACTCGCACTCACCTCCACTCACACTCACTGGCACTCACCCGCACTCGCACTCACCTCCACTCACACACACAGCACTCACTCGCACTCACCTGCACTCACACACACAGCACTCACTCGCACTCACCTGCACTCACACTCACTGGTACTCACTCGCACTCGCACTCACCTGCTCTCACACTCACTTCCACTCACATTCACTGGCACTCACTCGCACTCACCTCCACTCACACTCACACTCACTGGCACTCACTCGCACTTACTCCTTTGAAATGAGTGCGAGTGTGAGTGAGTGTACTCATGAGTCACTGTGCAGATCTATACCGCTCACAATTAGTGTATATTCATAACGAAGCTTCCAATTTAGCGCCTGTTGCATCGGGAGGGCGCCAAAGCAATGGTTTGTACATAGTTTCATTTTTATTATACATAAAAGATTTGCCTTCCCGATTACATGGTAACATCCGTCTATTCGCTGACTATTGTATTTTGTACCTCACAATTCATCACAGTGATGATCACCATATACAAAATCCTGCCTTTTCTTGGTGTCAGGAGTGACAAGTGAATCTAAATGACCAAAAATCTGTAACGCTAACAGTAAGAAAGAAACAGATAATTCAGTTTACTTACATTATTAATGACACACCTCTCACTTGTGCATTTCCGCGTAAATACTTAGGTGTCACTTTAACATACACTCTCCGATGGGAAAGCCATATTAACAAAATAACCTCAACTGGAAATCAATGTACATGCTGAGCTAGAGCACTGCACGGGCTCGGGCTTACCAGAAAGCCCAGGCCAGGCCCGGCCCCTGGGCCAGGTCGGGCCGGGTAGGGCAGTTTTTTTAAGAGCTCGGGCCGGGCACAGCATGGGCTTTTTGACCCGGGCCCGGGCCGGGCTCGGGTATTGCGACGCGGGCCCGGGCCGGGCTCGGACTTTCTGGTGGTGCATGTAACGTGCAGCGAGTTATCCTCACGCGTCTCGACTCTGAAAAACATGTTGCCCCGGCGCAGCTGCAAGCTAGCAGTGCTACTCCTGCGTACTTCCCTTTTCTTCTTCCGTCATATTTTGCGCTGTTTCAACAAAAAGTAAAAGTCTAGAAAGACTGAAGTCGCTTCAAACCAAATGTATGCCATTGTATTCTTTACCTAAATTAATGTAATAATTGCTTTCAGAGCGTTGTAAGCGCGTTCCCGACTTGCTGATTCTTCAAAGGCGAATTAGTAAAACTATGACTGGTAAGATAAGATAATTCGTCAAGCGGCTGAAATATGGCACTGCGTCCATCCATGATTGCACGCATGTTCTCAACCAGCCGCCTAGCCGAAGCTCATTACGCTGCACCATGGAGGAACGAGAAGCTTTCTTTCTCCATTTACTCCATCCATGCGCTGCGCTCACGACCTCTCGTGGCTGCGCTTCGGCTAGAGTGTACTACAATAAGGTTGAGTGGGACGAGCGGCTGGGGGCGGCGCACGCTTTCCCGTGAGGCGCCCGACGTGGAAAAATACTGTGGCGGCGTGGCGATAGAAGTCGATTGGGCTGTATCAAAGTCGGGCTGTTGGAAACTGCTGGCGATACTGCTCGGCAGGGTCATTCGTACTACTTCGCGCGCTGGTATTAGCGTTCAGACCGCTCAAATTGTGTTCATAATTGCATATTACATGTATTTATGCCTTAAGAATAAATTCCTTTAATACTCTTATTTATTTAATTTTTTTATTTCCACTCGGTGGTCTTTTTCGGTCTCGGGCCGGGTTTGGACTGGTTTCGAGCCGGGCTCGGGCCGGGCTCGGGCCTAAGGTAAAGGGGTGGCGGGCCGGGCCGGGCGGGTAACGTAGATCATTTCCGGGCCTGCTCCGGGCCTGGGTCTCGCCATAAAAGTTTTTATTGGGCTCGGGCGGGCCGCCCGTTGTAAAATCGGTCCCGTGCAGCGTTGTATACTGAGCACTAAAGCGACTCTTCTTTCTGAGAAGACTCCTTCCTCTTGCGCCCGCAGATAAAATTTGCTGGCCTACAAAATGGTTGTTCGAACAGTGCTGGAGCACACCAATATTGTTTGGTTTCCGTACACAAAAGAACTCATTGCAAGAATGGAAGGGGTGCAGAGGAAGGCAATAAGGTTCTGTTTTAATAAATACAAGTTAACGAATTCTATGACTGAGTTATTAAATAGAGCTGGTTTATTAACACTGCAAAGTAGAGCAAAACTAGCATGACTAAAGTTTTCGTTTCAATTTATTCATGGTGATATAAACATTGACGTCAGCCCCAACCTCTCTCTGTCCATCTCTCTGTCGTTGACATTAGACGTGTGCATGCTTGCCGCCCATGCGCGCTAAGCTCCCCTTCGGTCGGATGGAGCCAAGAGAGCGGGAAATAGAGGGAGAGATTGACTGTCCGTATAATTAGTCAACCACTTAACGCCGAAACAAACACAAAAGGGAGAAAAAAGCGGTATCTATCATTGCATCTTCGCTTTTCCTCCATATATGCCAGCGTGCGTGTCTGTAACTCGGTGCTCACTTGGCTAGTCCCTCTTCCGCTCTGCCTGTTTGTATAAGGAGCCTGTACGTTTACGTTTAAGAGGGAAGCAGGAAGAAAATGAGGATTCATTCCACCCTCTGAAGGCGGATGACCAGCGAAGGTGTAGCAAATCACACGGTATTAAGCGTCTTCTCTCAGTGGATGTCATGGCAAAAATTGCCGGTCATGATTTGGATATGTCTGCCATCAGCGCTCCAGCCCATACATATTCCCTGGCGTATTAAAGAAAATGTCGCAGTTTCGCCCGAAAGGCGAAGCTTCGATTGTGATATCAAATTATCAAATTAGTAAAGAGCTATACGAAGCAAGGATAGTAGTTTAAAGGGCTGTATAAACTTGTAAACATTCCCATACTAACTAAATAGACAAGCATGGTGCCACGCGCGCACAGGTAAACATGAACGCATCTCGCTCGATGACCGCGGAAACTAGCTGTCAGAACGCTTAAGGAGGCGCAGCTATAGCCGCGAGCGAATTGACCTTCGTGCCGCCTTTCGCTTCAAAGCGAACTAAACGTCTAAAACACAGCGCATACGAAGTTACCAGCTGTAGTTGAACATTGCGCACCTCGCAAATCGCATCGAAGAGGAGGAGCGCGTGGGCGCGCACTTTTTCCACGTCGCAGATCGCTGTCGAGATACGACACCCACACGGCCGCCGCCGGCGCAAGAAGACCCCCCCCCCCCCAATGCGTGACGCGCGGATAAAAGCAGCGCGCTTACGTCCTGCCTTTTACCTCGCGCGCGCGAGATTGAGCAGCAAGTGTCGGCTGACCCTCGCAAGCTTTCACTTGCACACGCAGCGTACCGCCGGCACGCGGCGACGATTTTTCCGTGTTTTGACTTTATACGGAACCTTAAAACGACGTCCACGGCCACGGCAGCATTTCGCTTGGAGTGTCCATATAATTGCTATCGCAATATACTATATATCCGCTCATTTCATGATACATTGTCTCACTCATGCCTGAACCTTGGATTATTACGACCTTAGTGAGTGGTTTCTATCTTGGTGTGCACAATATGCTAGCGCGATAAGTCATCACCGCGAGTGAGCTTGTACACACAACGTGCCTTCATTTTTCCGCAAGCAAGGTGAACCGATATCACCACTGCTTATCCATCAAGCACTCA
This sequence comes from Dermacentor silvarum, assembly GCF_013339745.2. Taxonomy (NCBI): domain Eukaryota; kingdom Metazoa; phylum Arthropoda; class Arachnida; order Ixodida; family Ixodidae; genus Dermacentor; species Dermacentor silvarum. The sequence continues at coordinate 143,080,373 of NC_051158.1, forward strand.
CCACGTTCACATTCACTTTCACTCACAAGCACTCACTCATTTTCACACTCACCTGCACACACGCTGACGTTCACACTCACCTCTATACACCCAGAAGCAGTCACCACGTTGACACTCACAGCACTGAGTCACGTTCACACTCAGCTGCACTCACACAGCACTCAGTCACGTTCACACTCGTCTCCACTCATACCCATTGGCTCTCACCTCCACTCACACTCACTGGCACTCACCTCCACTCACGCTCACTGGCGCTCACTCAAACTCACCTCCACTCACTGTCAATCACTCACACTCACTGGCACTCACACTCACCGGCACTTACTCCCACTCACAATCACTGGCACTCACTTCCACTCACACTCACTTCCACTCACACTCACTTCCACTCACACTCACTCGCACTCACCTGCACTCACACTCATTGGCACTCACTCGCACTCACGCCTTAGAAATGAGTGCGAGTGAGTGTGAGTGAGTGCACTCAAGAGTGAGTGCGCCGACCTATGGTTCACACTCATCTCCACTCACACTCAAAGGCACTCACCACGTTCACACTCACTTCCACTCACACTCATTGGCTCTCACCTCCACTCACACTCACTGGCACTCATCTCCACTCACTGGTTCTCACCTCCACTCAGACTTACTGGCACTCACCTCCACTCACTCACATTCACCACAACTCACACACACTTGCCGTCACTCACACTCACCCCACTCACTGGCACTCACACTCACTGGCACTCACTTCCACTCACACTCACTGGTGCTCACGCGCACTCGCACTCACTTCCACTCGAACTCACTGGCACTCACTCGCACTCACCTCCACTCACACTCACCGGCACTCACTGGCACTCACACTCACTGACACTCACTCTCAATCCCAAGGCGCCGGTATGGGCACTGGCGGTACAAGTGGTCAGTTTCACCGCAGTAGTCGCACAGAGGCCGATGATCGGGTGTACGCCAAACATCCGACATCTGATGGGGCAGGCGTCTGTCGTCGACGTAGTGTACCGCTTGCTCCGAACGAAGGGCAAATGGAGCAGCATGAACAACGGGCGGTGGCGTGTACCCAGCGTCGTAGTACGATATCGGCTGCGCCGACTGAACTGACAGCGTAGGAGGAGCACGAACCAACAGCGACGGAGGGGCAGCAGGGCGCTTCAGGGCTTCCGCGTAGGTCGCACGGTGGCATTCAGGAGGTACTGCCGCCGCGTTATCAGGAGGCAAGGTGTCACATAGCGCCTGGTGCAGTACGTCCTTGATAAAGCTTGCTATGGAGCTTACCGTAGGGTGCGGTGTTTCGGCGGCCTTCTCCAACTCTTCACGAAATACAGAGCGGATGAGTTCTCGCAGACAGTAACCGTTGCTTCCTATGGCCGTGAAAATGTCAGCAGCAGACATGCTGTTCGCTTGCCGCTCATACAGGTTCGAGCGATGCAGGAGCATCTTTTAAATGGTCACGGCCTCGGACAAGAACTTCACGACCGTCTTCGGAGGGCTCCGTGCGAGGCCAGCGAAGAGCTGCTCCTTGACCCCACGCATCAGATGACGTAACTTCTTCTCTTCCGTCATTCTTGGATCCGCTCGTCTGAAGAGGCGCGTCATGTCTACGACGTACGTGGTCACAGTCTCGTTTGGCAACTGGACGCAGGCCTGAATCGCTCGTTCCGCTCGTTCGTGGCGATCAGCACTGGTGTAGGTCTCCAAAAGCTGACGACCAAACTCGCGCTACGACGTCAGTTGCTCCTCGCGGTTCTGAAACCAAGTACGCGCACCTTCCTCCAGGTAGAAGTAGACGTGTCTGAGTTTTTCCGTGTCGCTGCATTCGTTCACGGAGACTACGCGCTAGAAGTCGACCATCCAGTCTTCGACGTCTTCGAGCACTGTGCCATGAAACGTCTTCGGGATACGTGGGCTCTCAACTGTGGACCGGCTCGACATCGTGCTTCCCGTACCGGTTAGGGCGGCTTGAAGGGAAGCGCTGGTCATACCGGTTGATGTGGTGGGAACCGTAGCGTCTACCACTTCTGGGGACAGTCCCCTGATCTTGCGGCTGGCCCGATGCACGGGGGTGTCCACAGGCACTGGATTCGAATCGCGGATTCTTGGAGGGGACTGCAACATCCGTGGGGACGCGTACCCATCACCTCCACCAGTTTGTCACGAGCCTCCAGAAGTAGTATTGAATGTTTACTAAACCGTAGAGCAGTTGGCTCTTGGAAAACGCGACCGTCGGGGCCGGCTCGAGCAGGAAAAGGGGCGTGCGGTCTTTCTTCTTCTCTTGGGCTCGACCCACTCTTGCCCTCGACCCACTACATACAGGTGGCAATATATACCTCACTAAAACCTGACAGGTCTCTACGAAGGAATTGGGTAACATGGGAAAGTATTATTACATCAAAGTGAACACGTAATTCAAAAAGCAAGAAAATGAATCATTCGCATAGCACAGAAGCATGATGAAACATTTTATTTAGGCAACTAGTCGACTTTTTATACAAAGTTACGAAAATTGCAAAATTTGAAGAAACGAAGCTATAAAGTTAACTCTTCCTCATAAATAAAAAAAGATATGTTTTTCGTGTAGCCTAATTCAGTTGGAAAAATTGACATATACACGGCTATAAAATACAATCGCTAACTTGTGCGTATGACGTGCAAAACGCTTTTAAACATTGGAACAATTTCATGCAAGCTGTAAATTCATATAACAAATTTCTTGACTTCAGACATAGGTGACCCAGTCTGCCGAACAGCGATGTGTATTTTTCGGTGCCGAGCTGTGGATTATTAAACTTCGTGCTCTAACATTTTTTTAAACCTGCCCTGTTTCAATTATTCTTACTTCTAGGCTCTGAACCGAAATTATTGCTACAACCGCTAGAACTTTTTCAAATGCTACAAATTTAATTTAAAACATCCCTGTGGTTGTCTCTAAACCATTTCTGCATTTAACATGTATTTGAGGACGGAAATCGGAGTATGCCTTTAACTAAAGCTCGAGGCCAAGCCCGATTTGAAAATTAACAGAATTGTGGTAGATTTCTTTGGCGAGTTAGTTTTAAACTGATTAAGTTCCTTTGTGAATTCTGCAATTTTTAACAATCCTTAATAAAAATTGATGGCCTAAATAAAAAAACAATTTACTTTTTTTAATGTACCAAACGTTATCAAATTCAGTCCCGTGGTTGCCGAGAAAAACTATTTCACGATTCACATGTATAGGAGCTCTTGAGCTACGTCGTTTCCTTAGGTATCGTGTGCGTCAGTTTGGTTTGTATTTCCCACAATAATTTTGGAATATTGTATCTTATTTCAACATATTGTCCCTTAGAACAAAATTCAAGCTTTTTAAGCATTGTACAATATATGCTGTACTTATCTACGGGTGCCACTATATGCCGCATTTTTGCAAGGACTGCCAGTGTTCTTTTTACACTTAAACATTGGGCAAAATGCTGTGTTTTTAAAGTTTAGTGTGGTTTTGTGGGGCAGGCGCATAACATTGCAGTACACATTCAGATGAACCTACTATTGAGCTTTAGTTAGTTAGTTAGTTAGTTAGTTAGTGGTAGATTTTTATGGCGCAAGGGCAACTGAGGCCAAAGAGCGCCAAACACAAGGTTGATGGTCGACTCAGGTTAGTAAGCAGTAAAAGATAAGGATAAAAAACAGTGGTGTATAGGGCCTAAAATAATTGAGTAATGATTACATTTGATGATTATGGGCAAAGCGCATGACATTTACAAGGTCAGGCAGCCTCAGCAAAAGTCCTTGTCAGGGCAAGGAGTGCGGAGCGCCTGACATGTAAGATAATAAATCTCAGCCATTTCCTCGGGAATGAGACAAGGCTGAGTTCAATGGTAATATGAAATGGCGCGTAGGAAGCCTACACTCGCTAAAAACTTAAAAACTCTTTTTAGTGAAAACATTTGGTAGTCGCCGAGAAAGAAGGACGGGTGCGGAGGTATCTGATTTCTGTATAGTTCTGGGAAGTAACGTCTCCTGTCTGGTTCTAGCCTCTTGCACATGATTAGAACATGAATGACGGACAGTCGATCACCACATTTTGGACAGTGCGGAGCTGGAGAATTGTTTAACAGATGTGAATGTGTTGCATATGTGTGGCCTATTCTAAGCCTGCATAGTGCAACCTCTTTATATCTGTCGCATTTCTCGGTAGCATATCTTCCTATTATGGGCTTTATTGTATGTAGTTTGTTTTCGATTGCTGCATCCCATTCTTCTTGCCATTGCCTACGAATTCTGTTTCTAATGTGTGGCCTAAGGTCCTCGTAGGGTACATTGTCTATGTCAATAGAAATACGGAGGGCAGCTGACTGCGCAAGTCTGTCAGCTACCTCATTGCCAGCTATGTTGCAATGCCCCGGTACCCAGCATAGTGTGATTTTAAGTTTGGATTTATGAGCCGACATGAGACATTTTAGAAGGAAATTAGTCACTGGATTTTTATGCTTTTTACCGGATGACAACGCAGTCAACGCACTGAGGGAGTCAGTGTATATGATGGAGGCTGGTTGTTTCTTCTGTAGGATGTGCCTTACGGCAAGGAGGATGCCACAGCATTCTGCAGTAAATATGCTTGTATTTTCGTTCATTGTTTTTGATTCGGAGAATTGAGGGCCATGTGCGGCACATGCGACAGCTGAGGACTTGGATGCATCAGTGTAATACTCGGCACACCTGTATTTTGCCTGCAAGTACATAAAGTGCTCATTTATTGCGAGCGGGTGCCCATGTTTGCCCACCTCAAGAAATGAGATGTCACAGTTAACAGCGTGTATTTCCCACGGCGCAATGGTGTCTTTATGGGACACCACCTGAAGGTTGGAGACCGGTATGTGCAGGCTTTCAATGTGTGACGCGACCCTAATGGGATATGGTGGCGTTGCTGATGATCGCCTCAAGAACAGCTGGGTGTTATTTGTGTCCCGCAGGAGTTCACCAGATGGATGTTCTGCGTGAGAGAGCACCTTAGTGGCATACACTAAGCTTGTGCACTGCCTTCGCCGTTCCAGTGACCATCTGTTAGCCTCAACATACAGGCTGACTATTGGGCTAGTTCTGAAAGCACCAGTGGCCAGACGGAGCCCAAGGAGGTACACTGGGTCAAGCATCTTTAGCACAGACTTTGACGCCGATTCGTACACTACCGAGCCATAGTCAATACGTGACAGTACAACGCTATTCAGAAGGTTCAGTAAACAGTCACGGTCTGTACCCCATGACTGATGGGAAAGGATCTTTAGTAAGTTCATTGCTTTCAAGCATTTCAATCGCAACTGCTTGATATGTGCAACAAAGGTGAGCTTTTTATCGACCACAACACCTAGGAATTTGTGATCTTGTTTAACGGCTATCGTCTGCCCGTTCAGTGTGATGTTGGGGTCCGGCCTAATGCCACGCTGTTGAGAAAAAGGTAAACAGACGGTTTTCCCACAGTTGAATCTAAACCCATTTTTATCTGCCCAGCTTGAGAGTTTATTTACCCCCAACTGAATTTGCCGTTCACAGATGGCCAAGTTGCAGGATTTGAAGCTGATCTGGACATCGTCTACGTAAACAGAGTAAGAGATTGTTTTGGGGAACACACTGCTTAGGGAGTTCATTTTAACTATGAAAAGCGTGCAGCTGAGTACGCCACCTTGAGGAACGCCATTCTCCTGTATGAACCGCTTCGATAGAGCATTTCCAAGACGAACCACGAAGGTGCGTTCGGAGAGGTAGCTTTCTATAGTATTAAGCATGCTTCCCGAGACTCCAAGAGAATGCAGATCACGGAGAATGCCATAACGCCAGGTCGTGTCATAAGCTTTTTCCAGGTCAAAGAATACAGAAAGACAGTGTTGTTTGTGGATAAAGGCATCCCTGACATAAGATTCAAATGCTACAAGCTGGTCAGTTGTCGACCGGCCAGACCTGAATCCAGCTTGACGTTGGTCAAGAAGGCCGTTGTATTCAAGGAAATACACAAGGCGGCGATTTATCATTTTCTCAAACACCTTGCACAAGCAACTAGTCAAGGCAATGGGCCTGTAGCTAGCTGCAAGTGTGGCTTCCTTTCCTTGTTTAAGAATGGGTATGATAACAGCCTCTTTCCAGGCTTTGGGTAGGCGCCCAAAGGACCATATCTTGTTAAACAGAAAGAGGATGGTTATAAGGGTGTGTTCATGTATGTGCTTAAGCATGCCATATGTGATCCTGTCTGGGCCTGCTGCTGAGTTGCCACATGTTCCCAGAGCCGCCTTCAGTTCCTCCATAGTGAAAGGGCTATTGTACCCTCCTATGGATGGCCTTTTATCACGGATAGGTTTCCGTTCCTCGGCTAGCTTGTGTCGCATGAAGGAGTCTGTATAATGTGCTGAGCTGAAGATATATTCAAAATGTGCTCCTATTGCATCTGCTTGGTGTTCCAGTGTATCACCAGCAGTGCTGACCAGAGGCACTGGGTGAGCACTGCGCCCTTGAAGGGCTCTAAGTCTGTTGTACACTTTATGTGCATCTGTGTAGGAGTTTACAGAGGAAAGGAATGAGCGCCAGCTTTCCCGTTTGGATGCACGTCGGATACGCCTGCCATTTGCTTTAGCACGCTTGAAGTCTATTAAATTGTTAACTGTGGAATTTTGACCATGCTTTGTTTTGGTTGTCACGGGCATTCTTGCACTCCGCATTCCACCATGGCCTACGTTTGTTTTGTGTCTTATTTGATGTCTGTGGGATTGATTTCTGTGCGGCTTCTATAATATGCAGGGTGATCATGGATTGTAATTCGTCTATACCTAGGTCTACGATTGAAGAAATTGGCAGTTTAGTGAGTTCTCGGAACTTCTTCCAATCAGCAGCCTGTTCTTTAAATTTCCTGTGATAATTTAAACCCATATTTATGTTTCCTGTGTGTTTTAAGCAAACAGGAAAGTGGTCGCTTCCATACAGATTATCGATAACAGCCCACTCAGTGGTTGCCAAGAGCACTGGAGAGCCAATAGCAAGGTCTATTGCTGTATATGAGCTGTGTGCTGTATTAAAGTATGTTGGGTCTTTCTTATTAAATATACAGGAACCGGAAGACAATAGAAATTTTTCGATTAGCGCACCTCGGGAATCAGCTCTTGAACATCCCCATAGTGGGTGGTGTGCATTAAAATCTCCAACCAACATGAATGGACCCGAGAGCTGGTCAATAAGTTTTTCAAATTCTTCGACGGAGAGGTGATGGTCCGGAGGAATGTATAGGGAACATACAGTTATTAATCTTCCAAAAGTTAGAGCCCGTATTGCCACTGCCTCTAAATCGGTAACTAGGGTGATACTCTGACAGGGGATAGTGTTCTGCACGACAATACCGACGCCACCCGATGAGTGGGCAGTGCCTTGCCTGTCTTTCCGGTATACTGCATATTGTTTTAGAAAGTTTCTGTGTGTTGGGTTTAAGTGTGTTTCCTGTAGGCAAAGTATGTTAGGTTGGTATTGTGCAAGTATTTCATATATGTCATCCAGATTTCTGAGTAGCCCTCGGCAGTTCCAGTGTATAATGCTCTCAGCAGCCATTTTTGCGTGTGATAAGGGGACGGGTTATTCAAATGTCACCGCCTTTATTAGGCGGCTTGACTGGCGGATGTTTTTTCTGTTTGAGGCGGTCTAGAAAACTCCGCCTCTCTTTGGGGGATTCTCTCAGCGTCTGAGACACTGAGGATCCCGGGGTCACTTCCATTGCTTCCGGCGGAGACTCGGAAGCGGATGAAGGTTTGTCAGGAGGGGTTGACTCCCTCTCTGTTGTCTGGGTTGTTCCAGAGGTGTGTGCGAAGTTGACCTCTCGGACTTGAAAGGTTGGTGCAGCCGATGGCTGCTTGCTGGGGGGCCGAGAAAGGCGCGCATCAGCAAAGCTGTATTGCGTGCCCACCGTAACTAGACGCCGCCCGGCCCCCCGGCGCGCTGCGTCAACGTAGGATCTTCCGGAGAGAAGCGAGAGCTTCTTCCGGGCTTCAGGGAATGTGATGTTTTCCGTTACTTTGATTTGAATGATCTTTTTCTCGTTCTGGAACATTTCGCAAGTTCGCGAGTACGCAGCGTGCGGCCCATGACAGTTGGGACATTCTGTTTGGGTGGCACTGCAGCTTTCAGTAGGATGCTCGTGAGCACCACACTTTGCACAGGTGAGTTTTCCGCGACATGTGTTTGATCCGTGTCCGTACTTTTGGCACTTAAAACATCTTCTCGGGTTTGGGACATAGGGGCGTACTTTGCAGTGAATGAACTCAGCTTTCACAGCATCTGGTAGACGGGAACGATTAAAGGTCAAGACGATATGGGGTGTCACTACATCTTCGCCGTTTCGCCTTATGGTGATGCGGCGTAGGGCAGTGACACCTTGATCTCTGAAGCCATCAAGGAGGTCTGAGTCTGTTTCACGGATCAGATCACGTTCTGATATTACGCCTTGAACTGTGTTCAGACTGCGGTGGGGGGTAATGGACACCTGTAAATGAGCAAACTGCTTTTGCTTGAGTAGGATGTCAGAATGATCTTTCTGTGACACTTCAACAAGAAGATCGCCGGATGACAGTTTCTTTGCTTCATAGTTTCTTCCTATCATTTTCTGAAGGGTCCTAGCGATAACAAAAACAGACATTGCAGCGACTGAGTCGTTGTCTACAAGAGAGTGAATAATCAGGAAACGGGGAAAGTGATCGCAATCAGTTCGAGTTCTGTCAAAGCTTTCTTCGGTGCGGCCTCTTTTCAGGGACCGATCGGGTTTTTTGGAAGAAGAAATACTCATGCGATATGGGCATGCTGACGGTTCCTATAATGTCACCTGTGTTTCACCGTCTTATTCACAGGAAGGTCCCGGGGCTCGCCGCCTGGTAAACAGACGAAGAGCCCGTCGGCCGGAGCTTGACCATGGCCCCGACCGCCACCGTTCATGGTTTCTACCCTTCACCTCAAAACCTTTCGCCACGGTGCGGATGACAGCTTCGGTATGGGGGCTAAGGGTCCGTGGTGGCGCCAAGCACCATCACCTTGATACTCAAGGTGCCCTTGCGGGTATTGAGCTTTAGTATCCAGCCATTTATTGCGCACTGCTGGAACAACAGGCCCTTCTGTAGTTTTAATGCGAAGATTTCTTGTCTCATTTAGGCCTGTTTTTTTCAGGTGTCCACTCCAGTCGATTCTGTCACTGGTATTTCTTTCTCATGTTTCGTACGTTATCACCACCAGCTTGACCCGAGAAGCCCATTGGGGCTACAGCTACAGTTTATGTATTGCAATTTCTAGTCTGAAGCATGTATGCAGACTGTTTTATAGTCTGAAGCGTCTATGTAACACGTATGAAGCATGTATCTAGTCTGAAGTGTAATATACATTTAAAACAGATCGCTTTGTGGTTGTAGTGTCATTTTTATTACTACTGCATTTATTGTAATCTTTAATGCCTACTGTACAGTTCTCTAGAACCTCGGTAAATTACAAGCACTTAACAAACATCGAAATAGGTTCTATAAAGATTTGCCTTTAGGGTCTGACAAGCAACTGCATAGATATATTCTCTGAAAATTTGTCATTAGGCTCTGTAAAGCAACCCCGTAGGAATATTCTATAGAAATTTGTCTGTACGACCTTCACAGAAAGTACACAGAAACGTTCTATAGGAATTTGTGTTGAAGATCTTAAAAGGAACTCCATAGAGATGTTCTATAGAAATTTGTCTTTACGATCTTAAAGGGAACTCCGTAGGAATGTTCTATGGAATCGTCTTTGGAGTTTATACAAGAACGTGCTGGGTAAATCACTCTTGGAACTCCATGGCAAAATTCTAGACGCAGTAAAAATGTCGCAGTTTCATCCGAAAGGCGAAGCATCAATTGCGATAGCAACTTAGTAGAGAGCTATAGGGAATAAGGATAGTAGTTTTATCAGCTGTATAAACATGGACATGCAGCAGGACCAGCAACGCGCAAACTGTTGTCGACGCCGTCGGCGTTTTGCCCGCGTTCGCACCGAAGGCGCGCGGCGTTGGTGACTGTTGCCGGTGCCTCTGGGGCCGGCTCGGAGGTCTTCGACGAGATCAGAACGGAAAACTCGTCGAGCAGGATCGGAAGTCTTTACCACCTTCTCGCCTCGCAATGTTTTTATATAAATACACATTTGGTGCCGCAGCAAAACGTCGCCTCCCCTCCCTCCCTCCTGTCCCCCCACGGCCTTTCGCGCAACGGAAGGAGTTGCGTTTGCTCTCTCTCTCTCTCTCCCTATATATATATATATGATTGTAAAGGAGGAAAGAGACGCTTGATTCTGCAGCCCTTCAGGGAGCACGGCGCAGAACGTGCGTTTGTTCTGCGCCGTGCGCTCACTCCCTATGAAAGCGCGCGTACCTCGCGCCCTTTAACTCGCACATACAGCTTCCGGCGCGCGGCGACGATTTCATCGCCGTTGACGTCATACGGAACCTCACGACGACGGCGACGCCGACGGCAGAAATCCTCTTTGAGTGTTCATATAATTGCTATCGCAATAAGATAAACACAATAGAATTATGTTGAACAAGTCGAAAGACTTGCTCAAAAACCAAATTACAAATTTTCGCAAGGGATTCGCAGCCGCCTCTTTAGTAGAACATCTCATCCCCTGGTGGCTTGCCTGCGATGGTAGACGTCGCGCTTCCATCACACCTTCCTTCCTTGCGCGCGCAATATTGAGCCACCCTCTTTGGCTTCCCCTCACAACCACAGAACACGGTGCGTCGCGACAGTGTTAAAGCTGTAGGACATTGCGCGAAATCCCACGGCAAAGCAACGGCGACGACGACGGCGAAAATGTCCCTGTAGTGTCAATAATAGTAGTATGTTTATTTTACCATCACGTCTTGACAGATTAATGGCCCTATTTTTTGCAGCAGCATACAAAGTGACATAAAAAGAAGATTCACAGAAAAGAAACACTGCTCACGGCGGTCAGACTGAACTACAGAACATAATATAGGCATGTTACACAAAGGCTGCATCTGGCCACATAAGTTTTTCAAAAGAATAAAGCCATATACACATGGAAAAGCGATGAAGGATTATAATATTTTACATAATGCAATGGCATGGCAAAGGCGCTTTAAGAGAAAAACATACGAATACCATCGACTAATACCGTAATTCAGTAAAGCGACTGGAATTTTGTTGCATAAATAAATAACCATAAAAGTTTAGGAAAGAAAGTAATCCAAAAGTGTCGGAAATGTGACACTTTGGGGTGTTATATCCTGTCTCAATAGTTCATTAAGAAGTCGTGGAGTTATCATATGGACACATATGGCGTAAGTATATCGACGCATGTATGTGTGCATATGATTGATATCGCAATAAAAATGATCAGATGGGACGCATGTTGGAATCGATTTTATAAGAACTTTACAGCTACCTGACCATATGACAATGCTTGTGCTTCCTAATAATGTTACTAGGTGAACCAACGTGTTTCCGTAAATTGAGTAGCTGTGTGTGTGGGTTCGAGAGCGCAAGTGTGTGCGACGACACCACTATGCACAACGACCACGTTGTTGATCATGGGGGAGCATACGCAAGATGTTTACGCAGGCATAATTTTTACGCCTGTTCGACGGGAGCTTATGAAATGATTGTTGGGTTCTTCGTGAGTAGTGAACAAGCGTAAGTGAGAGTAATATATACTGTGTCTAGGAACTACATGTTATACATTCATACTGTAGCGAAGAATACGAACGCCATAGCGGGTCAAGCTCTCCAGCCCTTTCTAGTGGGTCGATCCCTCCTGCGCTTTCCTCGAGAAACGCCGCTCGTGCTGTGAGCTCGGACCTTCAATCAACGGATGGCCCAAACGGCTGGGGTCTAATAAACGACTTTACAAGTGGTGCCGAGTGCTTATGCCTACAGCGTAAATCCTGGAGCTTCGGTCCCGTACCCTACGCTCTACCATGCCCGAACACGCATCCCAGCAAGTGCCACTTACCCCATCCCAGCAAGCGCCTCCGCAGTCTGTCATGTGCTCTGGTGTGCCTCGCCACAGGGACCCTACCATCTTCAGCGGCGTGGACGAAACCGATGTGGAGGACTGGCTGACAACGTGTGAGAGAGCAAGCGCGCACAACAAATGGGATGCTCAGCAATGTGATCTTCTATCTCGCGGGTGTAGCCAGTCTCTGGTATAGCAACCATGGGACCGATTTTCTGATATGGTCCTTGTTGAAGACTTCTTTGGTGGCGGTGTTTGGTCGCCCTGTGGTGCGCAAGCTGCGAGCAGAATCGCGTTTGCGCGAACGTGCACAGCAGCCGGGTGAATGATTTCCCAGCTACATTGAAGATGTTCTGGATTCGTGCAATAGAGTCACCGCGACGATGTCGGAATCCGACAAAATACGAAATGTCACGAAAGGGATCGAAGACAATGCGTTCCACATGCTACTCGCGAAAATCCTCAGTCCGTGCCAGACATCGTTACTCTCTGCCAAAGCTACGAGAAGCTGCGAAGGCAGCACTCGTTGACACGTCGCCGTTCATCGCGTAACGAATACATTGATGGTTTGACCACCATCTCCGACCAGTCCGCACTGCTTACAGAAATGAAAGCGTTCGTTCGGGAGGAAGTAGCACGCCAGCTCTCCTTGCTAACCTTCGCTCAGCCACCCCATGTGCAACAGCAGGCAGCGAATGTTATGCCCACGCTCCGTCGCGTGATCGAGCAGGAAATCGCCGAGGTGTTGCCAGACCAGCATCAACATCTTCCAGCGGCCGCTCCACTAAGCTACGCTGATGTCGCCGCGACGCCCCAACAGGTCCCGACGGCTGCACCACTCAGCTACGCTTAAGTCGTCGCGAGGACTCAATCACTCTCTCCGCGTGTGCCTCTCGATTATGCCAACGTCGCGGCAAGGCCCCGACCGTAGCCCGCCATGCCGTCATACCAGCAGACCTCTTACATCGATGGGACCTACCCCGATATACTTCCGACAACCGGCCGATATGCTTTGCGTGTGGCCATGCCGGTCACATCACTCGTTATTGTAATCGCGTTCAGCCGCCTAGCGACCCATCAGCCGTGCCAAGTTAGTTCACCCGTCCATATTCCGGCCCCCATTCGGCTATGTCACCGACTCTGCGCCCGACGCCAACTACCCGCCGTTCACCGTCTCCACGCCGTCGCTCAGTGTCGTCGAAGCGACCCTCGGGACGAGGAAAACTAATCGTGGCAGCCCAAGGGGCAAGGCCTGCGGCGCCGTCGAAACGTGAAAGTCCTCAACGCAGTCCTTCAAATGTGAACGAAGTGTTTATTGACGGTGTTCGCGCATCTGCACTCGTGGACACTGGAGCCGCCGTATGTCTTATGGACGCTAAATTTTGCCGTCTACTTCGGAAAGTCACAACGCCCCTTTCTGGACTGTCCCTCCGCACAGCCAGTGCTCAGCATATCCATCCCTTAGCGGCTTGCACTGCTCGTGTTTTTATTGACGACCTATTGAATTCGCTATTGAATTCATCATCCTCACCTCGTGTTCTCATGACGTTATCCTCGGCTGGGATTTCCTCTCGCGCCGCAAGGCTGTTATCCATTGCGCACGGCCGAAATTGAACTCTCGCCGCCGTTAGTGTTGCTGCTCACCGACAATACTTCGCTGTTGAGGAAGCTACTGATTCAAGACGACACCCACGTTCCTCCCTACACGTCCTCCCAACACGGCTTCTCCGACGCTTTTGCACTAATGTCTCCATCTGACCACTTTCTCACCCGTACAGGCCTGCTGCTACCTTTTGCGACAGTGGCCATTAAACATGACTACGACACCATTTTCGTTTGCAACCCGTTTCCATACTATGTAATGCTGCTCCGAGGGCAATGGCTCGGCCTTGTACAAGCGATCCAAGACGTGCAAGTTATAGACCTCCCTGATGACCATTGCTGTGGTAGTTCTAGTGCGCTCACTGCTCTTTCTATATGTGAGGGACCGTCGAGTGATGTGTTCGGTTCTTCTATCGCCGATTACTTTACGCTGGTCCAGCGATCTCAACTTTTGTGCCTCTTAGAAGAACTTCGCTCTTCTTTCGATGTCGGGCAATCTTCCCTAGGCCAGACATCAACTGTTACTCGCCGCGTCTACACTGGCTCGCAACCGCCATTGCGACAACGTCCGTATGGTTTATCTCCTGCACAGCGTCGTGTAATCAATGAACAGGTCGACGACATGCTTCGCCGCGAAGTGATATGACCTTCCAACATTCCATGGGCATCCCCTGTCGTCCTCGTTACGAAGAAAGGTGGTTCTGTACGGTTCTGTGTCAACTACCGGCGCCTCAACAAGATCACACACAAGGACGTGTACCCTCTCCCTCGCATAGATGACGCCATTGACAGTCTACAGGGCGCAGAATTATTTTCCTATTTAGATCTGCGCTCAGGGTACTGGCTCAGGGTACCCATGGAAGACGCCGATCGGCCAAGGACAGCTTTCGTAACACCCGACGGCTTATACGAATTTAACATAATGCCTTTTCGACTTTGTAATGCGCCCGCAACTTTTGAGCGCATGATGGACACAGTTCTGTGCGGCTTGAAGGGGCACATATGCTTTTGCTATCTTGACGACGTTGTTGTTTTCGCGCCGGGCTTCACAACACATCTTCAACGCTTACGGTGTGTTTTGACGTGCTTAACAAATGCTGGCCTACAACTAAACCTAAAGAAGTGCCGATTTGCTGCTCAGCAGCTGACAATCCTCGGTTACGTCGTATCCAAGGATGGGATACTCCCCGATCCAGCCAACCTTCGGCCGTCGCCGAATTCCCTAAGCCAACGTCTGTCAAAGAATTGCGCAGTTTCATTGGTCTGTGTTCGTACATCAGACGCTTTATTCGCGATTTCGCCGCCATCATGTCACCCCTGACGAAACTGTTGTCACGCAATGGGCCCCTCACTTCGTGGTCATTCCAGTGCGATGAAGCTTTCACGAAGCTCCGGCATCCACTTACGTCTCCGCCAATATTGCGCCACTACGACCAGATAGCTTCTACTGAGGTGTATACAGATGCCAGCGGCGTCGGCCTCGGTGCTGTTCTTCACCCAACGCAAACAAGGGTTTCCTGAATATGTCGTCGCTTATGCAAGTCCTGCGCTTTAGAGCACTGCACGGGCTCGGGCTTACCCGAAAGCCCAGGCCCGGCCCAGCCCGTGGGCCGAGCCGGGCCGGGTAGAGGAGTTTTTTCACGGGCTCGGTACGGGCTCGGGCACGGTGTGTGCTTTTTGACCCGGGCCCGGGCCGGGCTCGGGTTTTTTGACGCGGGCCCGGGCTGGGCTCGGCCTGTCTGCGAGTTATTCTCGGGCTTCTCAACTCTGAAAAACATGTATTTTTCGGTCTCGGGCCGGGTTCGGGCCGGTTTCGAGTCGGGCTCGGGCCGGGCTCGGGCTTAAGGTAAAGGGGTGGCGGGCCGGGCCGGGCGGGTCACGTAGATTATTTCCGGGCCCGGGCCGGGCCCGGGTCTCGCCATAAAAGTTTTGATCGGGCTCGGGCGGGCCGCCCAATCTAAAAACGGGCCCGTGCAGTGCTCTACTGCGCTTACGAAAGCTGTGAGAAATTACACTGTGACGGAAAAAGAATGCTTGGCCATCATCTGTGCTCTCACTAAGTAACGGCCTTATTTATATGGTCGTCGATTTGACGAAGTTACGGACCACCATGTTGGCTGTCGTCCTTGAAGGACCCCTCGGGTCGTCTTGCTCGATGGGCACTTCGCCTGCAGGACTACGGTGTCCGGGTGCTGTACCGAAACGGACGTCAGCATTGTGACGCCGACGCCCTCTCTTTTCCTGACAATGCCTGTCAGGAAAATGCCTCACTATCTGAGATTATTGTTTCTTCGCTCGACCTTAACACCATCGCTCCTGAGCAACGCAAGAACCATTGGATTGCCTCCCTTATAGACTTGCTTTCTAGTTCGTCGGCACAACCAATCACTCGCACGTTGCGTCGTCAAGCACGTCTTTTTGCCATTCGCGACAACCTGCTGCACCGAAGCAATTATAACCCTGACGGGCGCCAGTGATTGTTAGTGGTACCCCGCAGTCTGCGTTCCGAAGCATACGCAGCTTTCCATGCTGATCCACAGTGTGCACACTCCGGAGTTTTCAAGACTTACCAGCGCCTTCAACAGCGGTATTACTGGCGCGGGATGTACAGCTACGTTCACAAGTTTGTTCGCTCTTGTCCCGATTGCCAGCGCCGGAAATCTTCACCCCGCCTTTCGCCAGCCGGTCTGCAACCTTCACTTTGCCCTACCTGCCCGTTTGGACGCGTCGGCATCGATTTCTATGGGCCCCTTCCCTAGACGTCAGCTGGAAATCGCTGGGCCATTGTGGCCGTCGACCACCTGACGCGATACGCCGAAACAGCCGCCCTACCAGCAGCTATATACAGCGCGCGATGTTGCCTCCTTCCTGCTTCGACGAATAATCCTGCGACATGGGCCACCCCAGGAACTACTCAGTGATCGTGGGCGCCTCTTTCTTTCCGAAGTAGTTCAAGCCATTCTCAAGAAGTGCCACGTTATTCATCGCACAACTGCGGCGTACCACCCCCAAATGGCATTACAGAACGCTCCAAGCGTTCGCTCGGGGACATGCTTGCTATGTACGTCGCCTCCGACCACACTAATTGGGACGTCATTCTGCCATTTGTAACTTCCGCGTATAACACTGCCACTCAGAGCACCACTGGCTTTTCACCTTTTTTCTTACTGTATGGTCGGCACCCGCCGCACACCATCGAGACAATTCTGCCGTACCGTCCCGTTGCATCTGAATGTGCGCCCATTTCAGACACGGCAAGACATGCTGATGAAAGCCGCGATCTCGCACGGGTCGTTACATCCAATGACCAAGAGCGGCAGAAGAGCACACGCGGTGACAGCACTTCTGCACCCACCTTCCTTCCTGGAGCGCTTGTGTGGCTCTGGATTCCTTCCGCTACACCTGGTCTCTCATCCAAACTAGTGCCCAAATATGAAGGCTCCTACCGTATTGTCGAACGCAAATCTCCTGTCAACTACGTGATCGAACCTTTTGAACCTTCTGCGGACATGCGCCGTCGTGGACGCGACACTGTCAACGTCGAGCGCCTCAAGCCCTACTATGACCCTGTCATAGTGACCAACTGTAAGGTCCCCCGACGGCTCCCTCTTCGCTCCCGGGGTGATTGTAGCGAAGAATACGAACGCCATAGCGGGTCACGCTCTCCACCCCTTTCTAGTGGGTGGATCCCTCCTGCGCTTTCCTTGAGAAACGCCGCTCGTGCTGAGAGCTCGCACCTTCAATCAACGGACGGCCCAAACGGCTGGTGTCTAATAAACGCCTTTACAATACGTATACCTATGACCAATTCATGCGGCGTGTGGTTAAATGGACGATTAAATTTGTACTCCTGCGAACAAATATTAAAACATGATTACCTAGGGTGATCATGAACTTGGTACAGCGTCGCACAGTTTCTGCGTAGCGTAAACTACTACGAGGAAATTACAGGAGAAAGTGGGCTGGTCCCGGAGATAGTGAAGTAAACACGGTACCCCAAAGCGCGAGCTTTCTTTTACCGCGAAATAAGATAAAAGATGACGTGGTGCACACGCATTTATGTTCATTGAGCTTTGCCGCCAATAAAGCAAGAAAGTGATCGTGGTCTAGTAGAGAGAGCACTATGCTATTGCGGTCGTGGTAGAGTCTCGTTTCCACCATCGATCACACATTATTTCCTTTTTTGTAAAAGTGAGGTGAGACAGGAACCTATTTACCTATATATTGCAAAGTGCGAAGCATTCGGCAAAGAATGCTTCGAATTAAGAAACGTATGTTATACTTTGATTTGTTTTTAGTAATGACTCGAATTGAAGCTGCCTGCTTTTCTATTAAACATGCAAGTGCTCATGACATGCAAGTGCAACTACGCAAGAGGCATTTCTTATTGCGATAGCAACAATATGGAAACTCCAGGTGCACTTCCGCCGGAGCCGCTGGCGTCGATATAATGTCCCGTATAGAGTCCAAGTGCGATAACATCGTAGCCTCGCATAGTATGCTGTTGATACGAGTGAAAGTGTGCGAGGTTGAGCCGAGGATGGCAGCTCGATATCCCGCGCTCTTCAATTGGGTGCAAGGGAGTATCTAGGTGCGACGAAGGCGGAGAGCTTCCTATGCGCTGTGTTTTCGCCGCTCGGTTAGCGCTCCAGTGAGCGGCAGCACTAAGCTCGATTCGCTCGCTGTTGCAGCCGCTCTTTCTCACGCCAGCATTTCGACAGCGAGTGTCCGCACTCATTGAGTGAGATCTTTTCGTGTTTGTCTTTGTGTGCGTGACACCGTGCCTGGTTATTTAGTTAATAAGCGAATAGTTACACGTTAACACGGTCTATAAAACGACTATCCTTACTTTCACCACCATCACCACCACCGCTGAATATTTGCCTTGTGCAGGGCACCAACGGTTTTGCGACGATAACAGCCGGACGCACGCAGCTTGATCATCAGTTCTTCGACGATGGGTTACAGCCTGTTCTCGACAATCTTGTGTTCAACCACACGAGGTCGTCACCGTTCCTCAGCACTACGCTGCTGGCGACACCTTATGGCCCTCGTGGTATGACGTCATCTGAGGCTCCTGGTATAAAAGAAGCTACGCACCGATTTGACTTCTGTGGGCACGGCGGACACAGCACTGCCATGGCGCTAACTCAGCGATTACTTTGCCTTGTGCAGGGTATCATCGGTTTTGCGACGATAACAGCCGGACGCACGCAGCTTGATCATCAGTTCCTCGACGATGGGTTACAGCCTGTTCTCGACAATCTTGTGTTCAACCACACGAGGTCGTCACCGTTCCTCAGCACTACGCTGCTGGCGACACCTTATGGCCCTCGTGGTGTGACGTCATCTGAGGCTCCTGCTATAAAAGAAGCTACGCACCGATTTGACTTCTGTGGGCACAGCGGACACAGCACTGCCATGGCGCTAACCAACCGATTACTTTGCCTTGTGCAGGGTATCATCGGTTTTGCGACGATAACAGCCGGACGCACGCAGCTTGATCATCAGTTCCTCGACGATGGGTTACAGCCTGTTCTCGACAATCTTGTGTTCAACCACACGAGGTCGTCACCGTTCCTCAGCACTACGCTGCTGGCGACACCTTATGGCCCTCGTGGTATGACGTCATCTGAGGCTCCTGGTATAAAAGAAGCTACGCACCGATTTGACTTCTGTGGGCACGGCGGACACAGCACTGCCATGGCGCTAACTAAGCGATTACTTTGCCTTGTGCAGGGTATCATCGGTTTTGCGACGATAACAGCCGGACGCACGCAGCTTGATCATCAGTTCCTCGACGATGGGTTACAGCCTGTTCTCGACAATCTTGTGTTCAACCACACGAGGTCGTCACCGTTCCTCAGCACTACGCTGCTGGCGACACCTTATGGCCCTCGTGGTAAGACGTCATCTGAGGCTCCTGGTATAAAAGAAGATACGCACCGATTTGACTTCTGTGGGCACGGTGGATACAGCACTGCCATGGCGCTAACCAAACGATTACTTTGCCTTGTGCAGGTCAGTTATATTGGTATTTCATTTCGTAATGACAACCGTTGTATTGTGGTCCTGCCGTGTACCACACATTGCTTGAAATTGCGTACAGCTGTGTTAACGTGTGTAGACTTCTATTGTGTGGCGACGTTGGGCAAAACCCAGGTCCCACTCAGGAGGAATAGTATGAACAACTGCTAGATGGGCAAGCTGCCCTTCGTAATGAGATGCTAGAGTTAAAATCTGAATTTGTAAAAACCGAGAACATCATCAGCGAATTGCATCGTATGTTTGCTCAGTTTGAAAGAAAGCTCTCTGAAACGTCAGCTATGCCACACTAGGCAAGCCAAATGCATTCATCACCCGGATCGATAGAACATTCCTTAAGCTTTCAGACTAAGAAATTGTTAGACCTTGAGGATCGAAGCAGGCGGTCTAACGTTGTTATTCATGGCATTCCGGAGGGCCCTAATGAAACGGAAGCATTACTCAAGGAAACAGTAGTTAACGAAGTGTTCCGATATAAAATGGAAGTGAAATGCGATTCTATAGGGCGTATTCAACGGCTTGGTAAACAAAAGGGGCCTATCATATTATATTTACAAGACTATAACGAAAAGAATACTGGAAATGCGAAAAAATTTAAGGGGTATTTTCATTCATAATGATTATTCACAGTCAACATTAAAGAAACGCAAACTGCTTTGGAACAGTGCGAAGCAAGAGAAGCAACAAGGAAGAAAAGTAAGCTTGATTCACGATAAACTTAAAATTGACAGAGACCTATATATCTGGGATGAGAATCAAAATATAACAGTAAAAATGTCAGATCGCCGAAATGATCAGGCAGAAGCATGACGTGATACTGCCCTTGGATGGAAAATAATCCGCCTGTTAAATATAAATGCCCGCAGCATTAAAAATGAAACAGATTTATTGGAATTACTCCTAATGCAGCCTTATCCGCTCATTACTATTATTACAGAAACGTGGCTTCATACTGAAATATCTGATGACGACGTGTTTCCTGCTTCTTATACTCTTTTCCGCAGGGATCGCTTAACTAGGGGTTGCGGTGTAGTGGTACTTATTAGAAATGAAATAAATGCTATTCTACTGAATGACATTGCCGAACTCGAATGCTTCTGCATCAAACTCTCTTTTTGTAGGTAGTCGTTTATTCTCTACGCTTTATACAGGCCTCCCGACGGCGCTCCAGAATTCCTAGCCAAACTACAGGTTCACATGCACCAGCAGAAAACAAGAAAACAGTTTTGGCTGGCGATTTTATTCTCCCAGGTATTAATTGGGCTCGCCTTGATGCCGTATATGACGCGAATGTTATCTTCGACATAATGTTAGAGCACAATATTATCCAAGTTGTAAACCAGCCGACACGGGTGCATGGCTCTTGCAGTTCTGTTTTAGATTTAGTGTTCCTTCCCCAGTGTATTGTTAATTACACGGTACATATAGAACACGGGCTATCTGATCACAAACTAGTGAATGTTTCTATACCAATTTCTAGCCATAAAGTGCAAAAAGAAACTGCTGTACATTCCTACAAAGATTACTCACGTGCAGATGATGCGAAATTATTGATCACTTGGACGCATGTCTTACCGATTTTGATAGCAGTGATGTTGGTGTTTCATGGGAACGTTTTAAGAGCATGTGCCGGTATTGCCTCGATAAGTTTGTCCCGAACAAACCAAAGAAAGTACACAAGGAAACGCCGTGGATGACGCGAGACATCATCCATTTAAAACGCAAAGTAAAAATATTAAAAAAGAACCGCGCACCACTTAGCGTCATAGCACAATCCAACAGAAGCCTTAAGGTGCATTGCATCGTTCAAAGTAACATTAGTTCAGTACAACGCTACCAAACTTTATTGAAATTTGAAACCGATCCAACTAAATTTTGGAACTACTTGAGTCAGAAAAAGAAACCAGTTTCACAGATTTCTGCTAACCTCGTTATTATTAACGAACAAAAAGTCATAAAAGGCATTACCGAACCATTCAATATATACTTCAACAGTGTATTTTCTGCTGCAACTGATGGCCTTCCCGCTGCCACAGACACTGCAATTACACATTTTTCAAGTATTATTAGTTACCCTGGAGTGCTCTCCATGCTACTTAACTTGAAAACTAAGACTTCTTCTGGACCCGATAACATACCAAATGTTTTTCTTCGCCAATATGCCGAACCTCTCGCAAAATACCTTGTCATAATATATTACATGCTTCCTTATCGTGTTTGAGTTTGCCGAAGGACTGGAGGACAGCCCGTGTGGTGCCCATTTTCAAAAAACGCAACCGACTACTTTTAGAAAACTATCGCCCGATCTCACTAATGTCCAGTTGCTGTAAACTACTTGAATATATAATTGCAAAAACTCTCCATGAGTTTCTTGGAGAGAACTAAATTCTAACTCTCAACATGGTTTCAGAAAGGGATATTCTACAGTAACACAACTAGTCACGGTCATTCACACTTTTGTTTCTTCGATTCATAATAACAACCAAATCGATTTAATTTTTCTGGATTTTAGTAAAGCCTTCGATAAGGTACCTCATTCCAAACTAATATTTAAGCTAAAGAACTATGGCATACCAGAACTACTTGTTTCATGGATCACTCAATACTTCAGCAATCGCGAACAGTTCGTGGATATAGGTGGGCATCACTCGGCCTGTCTTCCAGTGACATCTGAGGTACCACAGGGAAGTGTGTTGGGCCCTGTGTTGTTCCTCCTGTAGGTGAATGACATTGTTGATGTTGTAAAGCCGAATGTTCAAATAAGACTATTCGCAGATGATTGTGTCTTGTTTAAAGAAATTACCGACACTAGTGACCAAGATGATCTGAATGATAGCCTCAGTAAAATTTTCTATTGGTGCACTCAATGGTGGATGACCTTGAATGTTGAAAAAAGTGTTTTTCTTCCGATTTCCCGCAAGAAAACATCCCTTTCTTACAGTTATGTGCTAGGCTCCTCTGCACTTAAACAGGTTACTAACTATAAATACTTGGGTGTCACCCTTTGCAGCAACCTGTCCTGGAATCTTCACGTGCAAAACGTATCTTTCTCTGCTTTCCGTAAACCGTGCGTTCTCAAATACAAGCTTAAACACGCCCCATCCTCTGTCAAACTGCTCGCTCATTACCACTTAATTTTACCGAATCTCGATTACGCCTGTATTATCTGGGACCCCTTCACTCAATGTAACATAAAGAAACTTGAACGAATCCAAAGACAGGCTATCCGGTTTCTTTAGAACAAATTTTCAACATTCCACTCGCCAACTGAACTGATGAGGGCTAATAATATTCCGACGCTTGAATCGCGTCGAAAAAAATTACGGCTTGACTTTGTTTCTCAGTTACTTAATAACAAATTGGCACTTGACCCGGCATTGTATGCAAGTCCGCTAGTAGCAAGACCTACTCGCCAACATCACCAAAATGCTCTAACCCCCTATTTTGCCCCGAACAAACCTATTTAAATACTCTTTATTTCCACGCACCAGTAATGACTGGAATGACTTGCCTTCAAAAAACTTGTAACACGATTGTTTACCTTTCGTATCAGCATTATTGCCGTATTGTTGCAGAATTTTGTTGTATTGGCATTGTTTTACTTCTTGTGTTCTAATGTTTTATTTTACCCACCCTGCACGAGCTTCGTGTCTGCAGTATGCATTAATATATATATATATATGTGACGCGAGCAGGAGGTTGCGGACGTAGAACAACATGGTCGCCCAAACACTGGCTTTATTCGTCATCTTCCTCTGCTTCCATGCACGGACCATCTGTGCACCGTCACACGTTCCCCCTCCCCCCAGAGAGCGCGAGCAACAAACATCTGCGGAAGCAAGAGGACGCTGATAAACGAAGACAAAAAATGCGCAGTAAGTCCAATGTCTCAAGATCACTCTGTAAGCCTTGGCAACTTCACAGAAAACTTTATCTGTCCGGTGACGTCTAGCATAGCTATGGTGGACGAGCCTGACTGTTGCGCTCCGGACAATATACGCATGCCCAAATGAGGAACGGTTTGGACACATGGCAGCCGTGGGAAGTCAGTTGTCGTTGCCACGGTGTCTTCTGATCGAACGTTGGGTGGACTGGGTCGTTGCGGTGATATCTCTGTTGGTCCGGTATGCCAGGAAAGTGCCCGTGTCCGTTACGTCGTTGTGCACAGCGTGGTCGCAGGAATCCTTGAGGTGCGAGCAATCCTGATAGGTGGTGCTGAAGGTGTGCTCGGCGACGTTTCTTGCTTGCAAAAAGTCGTCTTCGTTGAGTACGCCTTATGTTTAGGTGGCTTGCGCACTGACATTTTATATGTTGTTGCAAATTTGCTTTCGGCGACGCCCGCCGCCGTCGTCGGTGTCGAAGTCGTCGTCAAGGTAGTTGAAGTTGACCTTGGAGTGACTGATTCTGATCATTCTGGTGTGGCAGCGACAACTGATGATGTAGCATTGCTTCTGTAATAACGCTGGTATCTGGTTGGCATGTTCGTGCCGTCAGCGGCAGGTAATTGACACACTGCTTGCTTTCGTGTGGCTTGTCTGGTGGTGAGGTCCATGTGTGAGGCTCTTCAGAAGCCATTTCTAAGGCTGTCATCCATGTGCCACCGTTCTGAGCGGAAACTTCTGCTCGTTGGCAATGTGTGGTATCTGGTGGTCCCGATGCTTCTGCAATGTCAGCGTTTTGTTGAAGATTAGTGTGTGCAAAAGAGCTTGAGATATGCAAATCAGCCTGAACTCCAAGTGGAAGCGGTTCATCCGCTCTTGATGAAGGTAGATGTTCTTTGTCGCCAAATGAGCATATGGTGTTGTTGTTTACATTTTGGTATTCTAGCGGAATGTACGTTGGATTAATTTTATAGGTTCCACTGGTTGTGTCCATGCAGCCTGCAATCTCAGGTGGTCGATCAGTGCACCATGCCGTAGTGAATATGCCTCCACCACGTGCTTGAAGTGATAGGTCTGTGTGTGGAAAATTTGAGGTTTCATGCGTGAACAAAGCGACTGTGTGAAGCACGGGCTGCCGCATGAGTTTCATAGAAGAGTCGCGTGACTTGAAACGAGGCGGCGGGTCACGCGTGCAAGACGCAGTGAACGCAGCCGATGCTTTCCCTACTAAAAAATCCTATTTGATTTCAAACGGGTTTCATCAAATAGGATTATGGAACGGGACCCCGTTTGAACCCATTTAGCCCAGACCTGTTTGTCCCCGTTTGAACCCATTTAGCCCAGACCTGTTTGTCCCCGTTTGAACCCATTTAGCCCAGACCTGTTTGTCCCCGTTTGAACCCATTTAGCCCAGACC
This sequence comes from Dermacentor silvarum, assembly GCF_013339745.2. Classification (NCBI taxonomy): domain Eukaryota; kingdom Metazoa; phylum Arthropoda; class Arachnida; order Ixodida; family Ixodidae; genus Dermacentor; species Dermacentor silvarum. The sequence goes on from NC_051158.1 coordinate 143,105,327, forward strand.
TGTTTGTCCCCGTTTGAACCCATTTAGCCCAGACCTGTTTGTCCCCGTTTAGTCGACTCCCGTTTGACCCTGTTCGAACCTATTTATTTCCCTATTTGAGCCAGGTTTCTTTAGACTGGTCCGATGTCACTTAACATAAGTCACTCTTTAAATCTATTTGGTGCACTTATGGATTTGAGATAAGCCTTGAACGAGTTTTGTGTGACCTATGAGTGCGCTTGACATGTATAACCTATAAGAGTATGCAACCTGAAAAAGATTGGTAGCTCATTTTCATATGTACTACAAGTATGCAAATGTAATTCTTGCAGGTGTACTGCATGCCTTATCATTTGTACTCATTTTACTGCAGTGTTGTGTTGCTGTAATGGTTTGTGCATAAAACAAATGTACAGCAAAGCGTAATATTAAGTTGGAAAAACGTCGGGTGAAGAGGACTTGTAAAAGAAAGACATAAGTATACTTTATGTGTGTTTTTATGTACACCCATTCAAACATTATTACTGAAGCGCTCTGATTTTAAGACGAGGCATGTCGCACATCTGACAAGCATAGTTTATTCGAAATTCTATAATGGCGCTCTGACAGAAAACCAGTGGAATGTGTTGCTTTGGTGAGAGCTTGCAGGGCACCTGAAAAAGTAAAGAAAAGCCAACAATTTCTTTTCACTTATGCAACAGGTTCACACAAAGGCAAAAGCAGTTTTGCATATGTTCACACAGATAAGAATGGGTAAGCATTCAGAATATAGGAGATACTAACAAATCTCATTCAAAGGTAACTGGTTTCAGGCAATTTGGCTATGATTCTAAGGGAACATGCATTACTGTGGTAGAATAAACTGTCACAATTAGCGGGCCACTGAAACAAGTGTTATAATCAAAAAGACATTATTTATTCGATTAACAATAGTATTGAAGCAACAGAAGTAGTACAAGCATAAAATACACATTTAAAAAGCAGCATGGACACGTCACGCAAATAAATTACTTAGAAGCTACCTTTCTGCCAGCAAAGTAAATACCGTTGTGGAATAGTGGCTTTAGCATCCGTGTTTGGCTGATTTATCCCATACTGATAATTATGAGACTTAGATGGGCTAGTTGGTTGCTGGCTTGATGGAACATGTTATGATGGTGTTTGTAGTAAATTCTGCTTCTTTCTACGCCACGATCTCATTGGTAATCCAGACAGAGTGTTCCTCTGACCCCTGACAAAGTGCAATGAGCATGAGAAGGTACCGCCTCCTGCTTTTTAACTATATTGCACGAGAACACTATAATATGGTCGTGCGTCGTCCTGAAGGGAACATCACCTTAGACGACTCTTGCACAGGAGGGTGCTTGGTGCACCTGAGTAGTTTTGCCGGTCTCACTGATTATTGTCCCTTAAAGGCACTAAAATGACGCGTGATGGACGCTCGCACGATATAGCTAGAAATGGGGGAGGCTGTACACCTGGCCTCCAAAACATGCATGTTCATGTGTATGCATAGAGTTGTCAGTTTGCTTATTTCCTGTGCTCTGTGTTTCTGCGTGGACCTGCGTGCTAGGCCACGCCACGGGCTGTGCCGAATGTTTCGTATGTTATTGGTACTTTCTTCATTAACAAGTTCAGGGCCACGATCTTGTACAATGCATTTTCTGATGCCGTTTTTAATAGTGCTTCGTCAGTTGTCATAGTGACACTGTGCCCATGTTGTCAGTATGGATTTGATGGAACATGTTATAACGGTGCATGTGAGGACGGGACATAGAAAGAGTGCACTGAGGACAATCGCCGAGCTTCAACTGAGGTTTACTGCAGCAGTTCCTGCACAGAAACATTGCACAAAACACCACCATGGCATGGCGCACATTGTCAGCGCGATCATAACAGAAAGTCATCATGTCATACAGCACTACAAACGTTCTCATCTGCACAAGATTAAAGACACATTTGTACTACACGTTATACCCCATCATCAATTTACGCTCTTCAAACCCGCGAAATTGAAAACCTTTTCTTGCAAATATATGTCTTTTCTTTTTGATAAATTAAATGACGCGATGTTAATGCAACTTTCTCCATTCTTTTTTATATGAAATGCCCCAAACAATTCTCTCTCTCTTTGATCCTTAAAACTTCCAAGTATACAAGTGTCGTCGTACACTGGAGTGCAAATACACCTTTGCAATGGTCAGCCAAGCGACCCCCCCACTACAAAAGCCTGCACGGATGCTCGATGCTCCCTCAAATGGTCATTAACGCATCTACCAGTTTGGCTGACATAACTGCCGCAGGAGAGCGGTATGTGGTAAACCACCTCTGTCTCGCAGCGTACGAAGCCCTTAACATGCTGTTTTGCACTCTTTTGTGAAGTGCGTGCACTGTTCACAGCATAGCACATTCGTGCCAGTTTTTCCGAGCGGAGGAGACTATGGGACTATTGGAACTCAAAACTTGTTAAGAGAGACATCGCATTGAACAGTATCAGATCCGCGCTTGAATGGTGATGCGAGCATCAGAAAGCTCGGAGTGCAAACCAAGAGGCTCAAGCAGGTGGGTTTCCCTGGTGAAACAATCGCTTCTGTTGTTGAAAGCCTATTTGGTGAAGTAAGGTCTGGTGTGGGGAGCAGGGGAGCCGATAAAGAATGGTCAAGGAAGCTGTTAATGGTGCCTTATTTGCACAACCTCTCCCACCACTTGAAGAAAGTGGCCGGAAAGTGCGGCCTTCCCATAGTGTTATCCGCTCAGAAAAACTGGGGTGAATTTGCCGTGCAGTGAACAGTGCACGCACTTCACATAAGTGGGCGAAACAGCATGCTAAGGGCTTCGTACGCTGCCAGACGGAGGTGGTTTACCACAACCCGCTCTCTTGTGGCAGGTGTTATGTCAGCCAAACTGGTAGATGTTTAATGACCATTTGAGGGAGCATCGAGCATCCGTGCAGGCTTTCGTAGCAGGGGGTCACTCGGCTGACCATTGCAAAAGGTGTCCTTGCACCCCAGTGTACGACGACACTTGTATACTAGGAAGTTTTAAGGATCAAAAAGAGAGAGAATTGCTTGAGGCATTTCACACGAAAAAAGGAAGGAGAAGGTTGCATTAGCACCGCATCACTTAATTTGTCAAAAAGAGAAGAGATGAGCAAAAGTTTTCCAAGTTGGCGGGCTTGAAGAGCGTAACTTGATTGTATAACGTGTAGTACAAATGTGTCTTTGATCTTGCGCAAATCAGGATGTTCCGTAGAGTTGTATGACATGACCATCTGTTGTGATCGCGCCGACACAATGTGCGCCATGGTGGTATTTTGTCCAATGTTTCTGCGCAGAAACTGCTGCTTGTGTAATTTTTCTGCTGTAAACCTCAGCTGAAGTTCGGCGATTGTCCTCTGTGCATTCTTTCTGTGATCCGTTCTCACACAGCGCCGTTATACGATGTTCCATCAAACCCGTACTGATAACGTAGGCACAGTGTCACTATGACAACTGACGAAGCACGATTAGAAATGGCATCAGACAACGCATTGCTACAAGATCATGGCCCTGAACTTGTTAATGAAAAAAATACCAATAACGTGCCAAACATTCGGCGCAGCACACGGTATGGCCTAGCAAGCAGATCCACACAGAGACACAGAGCACAGGAAATAAGCAAGCTGACAACTCTATGCGTACACATGAGCATGTATGTTGTGGTGCTCAGGTGTACAGCCTCCTGCATTTTTATCCATATTGTGCGAGCGTCCATCCCGCATCATTTTAGCACCTCTAAGCGCAATAATCAGCGAGACATATAGAAGAACTCTCAGGTGCACCAAGCACTATCCTGTGCAAAAGTTATCTAATGCGATGTCCCGTTCAGGATGAACGGGACATCGCATTAGAAAATTTCCGGACATCGGAAAAGCGGGAGGCCTTATCATGCTCATTGCATTTTGTCAGGGGTCAGAGAAACACTCTGCCCAGATTACCAATGAGATCTCTGCCGGTCGTGAACAGTGGATGACAAGAGTGGCATGGAATGAAGCAGAATTTGCTACAAACTTGCGATCTTGCAACTTTTGGAGATATCGCAGCTGCGTACAATGTATGGAAACCTTTGGGTGATAACATTTTCCCTACAGTGTTGCAGTCAAGATTTCGAGATACCCAGAGCACAGCACAGAAGCATTGCTAGATAAGAAGTCAAATATACATAAAGTCGATACTGAGCCACGAAAAAATTTTGGACTTAACTGATATGTTCAGACATCAGAGTTTGAGCTAACAAGGGTTGAAGGGATAATCCGGAGTCCCCTACTACAGCATGCCTCATAATCATATCGTGGTTTTAGCATGTGAAACTCAAGAATTTAATTTTTTAGAGCAAACAGTATATGCATAAGACCCAATGATAATATAGAATATGCTGACAGCAGCTACACAAACAAAAATTTCATACTTTCAAGAAATTATCAGATGGTCTGAGCAAAGATCTACTAATGCCAAAATTATGGCCATTAGTTATAAAAGGCCTATTCTGCAATACCTTCCTTACATTTAACTCAAATTATATGTGCAGTGTACACACATGGTGCTAACTACAGCTGAAAAAGATTGGCACTATTCCTTGAAGAAGTGCATGGTACTTTTTCACGGAATAGCAGCAGTTTGCCTTGCGATTGTTAGCCTATGCAAATGGATTTAAAACTTCTTGACGTCCCTGTCCCCTGGACAGGTTCAATAGTCGCATTGCGCCTCCTTTCATCAGTTTTTGGCCACAAAGTCATGCAGATAAAAACATTAACCTGAGTTTGAACCTGTTAATGCATTCCGTTTCATAATGCAATTGTGGTCACTGAAAAAAAGAAGCTCAAGTTGCGGAGCAGAAACAGATTCCAGGGTTACACCATGGCAGCTACGCCACGTGGACCTTTTCTTTTACTTGAGAAGGAGCTGACTGCAGGCATGTTCCATGGTGCAGGTTACTCTCGCCAAGATATCGTGAAGTATCCTGCAGTGTCGGAGTTCAGTCCTTTGCACAAAATGGCAGTTTCAGGTTTAGTGGGCTTGCAGGAAGACAAGCTGAAGCTAACTTCTTGGTTTAAACAGGCTTTTTTTGTTTTATTATGTCAAGCTTTCTTGCGACAGTTTGCACAGGTGGTCCCTTAGCGTCGCTATGAAGTGGACATAGAGCTGCTCTAGTTGGCATCTTGCAAATGTGTCAGTTTTCAAGCCCTTGATTTTCTGTCAACATTCTTCAACTCTTGCTATTAGTAATTTCTGCCCGGCTGGCCGAATTATGCGGAGGCTCCACACTGACGCTACTGATGTCTTAAAGTGCCGACTTTTCAGGACAAGGTTCTTAGCTTTGTAAGTCTGGTTGAAGGAAAGGTGGCACTTATAGATTTCTAATCTGGACACGAGTAAGACGAACCAATGTGCCTTGGCTAAAATGTGTTATCCATAACTTCTGTAGGCAATTTTGTCAAAGCTTCAATGAAAATTCATCTAATAAGGTAACATGATGATGAGCATGTGGTCAATGACCAAGTTACTGCCAGCATGCTACCACTGAGAGCAATTTTCTCAACCCTTGACTAACTGCTATACACTATGGACAAGACGTAACCAAGATTCGCTGGCTTGTTTCAATAATGTCTGGAATAGGCACCTGTAAGTGCCACCCTTCCTACAACCACATTTGCAAAGCGAAGAACCTTATCCTAAAAAGTCTGCACTTGAAGACATAGATAGCGTCAGTGTGGGGCCTCAAGATAATTCGGCAAGCCGAGAAATTACTGACAGCACGATTACAAGTACACCAACAGAAAACCAAAGGCTTGGTAGACGATGCAATCTTCACAGCGCTAACTACAGCAGGTCATTGTTCAGAAGTTCTTGAATGCACAACTCTATGCCAACTTCACACCAATGCTACTGATGCACCCATGCAGACAGTTGCAAAAAAAAAAAAAACGCTTGATGCCCCACGAGAAATGCACCCACTCAAACCATGGAAGTTATGTGTAACTTGTCTTCCTACAACTACAATGAACCTAAAGCTGCTATTTTGCACAAGGGAACAAACACCAACACTGGTGCCTCACTCAACCCGAGTCACCTGCTCCGTGGAAGGTGCAGTCAGTCAGCTTCGTTGTGAAGATGAGGCCCGCACCTGCACTGTCAGTGAGCTGTACAAATTACAGAAGCACAGCCTACAAGCTTATGTGTCTTAGCGTGAGCAAAGAACCCGTATGGGCTCCAAAACCCATCGAACCAATTAACCCAACCCAACGAGCCAAGCTAGTTTCGTTCCGAGAAAAGTTGCAGCAGGTAGGCTTTTCCTAGAATTCTTTCTCGGCCCAGAACAAGCTTGGCTTGTTGTGTAGGCACATAAATAATGAAAAGGCAAGCATCACTACCTGTGAAAAAAAAAGAATGCAAAAAAAATGCATGTAGAGTACACAGGTGCAGTGTCTATCACATACCATTATTGTGCAGTAGATGCTACATTGGCTAAACAAGCCAACTGTATAAATGACAGGCTGCGTAACCACGCAAACTTGATGTGTGGGTCAGTTGACATTGGTATTGCACTGCTCTCAGTGCAATGTGCACCCATATTTAAAACCACTTGATTGTGGCAAAATATAAGGACCAGAGTGCTTCAGAGATATGTGAATATTTCCTTATTCAAATGACGGGGAACCAGTGTGTTAGCTCCCTATCAATAGAATTATTATACATTGAGACTGCTTATCATCAATGTAAAACAACTCGCGCTAGCCATGCCATGCACCCTTTTTGTATTTGTGTGAGCAACATGCATTCAGATTGATCTATTCCACCCCTTTCGTCCTTGGCACCATATCGCTGTGCGAGTAAAAACTGGACTTTTTCTTAGTGAAAGAGTGTTAGTTTAACACACAAACTAGCTCCATGGCAGTTTGTAATAAAGGAGTATAAGCATCCTCTGAAAACATGCCCATAAGGAACAGTGCTAAAAGAGCTCTTTAAAAAAAGAACATGAGTGTATCTGTCATAAAGGCCAACTCTTGTGTCTTTTACTTGACATATTTTTCAATACCAATATTGAGGTGCAAGCTCACCATAGTATATTACCTTGCCAATGAAGCAAATCACAGTGGTGCTTGACTGTCGTGGGAACAACTCGGATGTGAAGATTGACACCAATTCGCAGCATAGCATGTTCTGCTTACACTTCATCACCAGGCCGAGCCATACCTATACCAGCATTAAAACAAGTGAGCTTAGTGCCATAAGAGAAACAATATAGAAAGTGACACTGTGAACAAAGCAACCTTCATTAGGCATAAACAGTAATAAAATGTAGACATTGTACCCATAGCTAACTTGACTTTGAGCAACATAGCATGCACAGTAAGAAAGATCTGATGTATGAGCCATCTACTTGTCCCGTTCTCCCTAGTATTATGGGAATCAATAACCCCGCTCCCCCCCCCCCAATTTTTTAAAAATGTAATACACAATTAGGTCAACTTACAGAAATATAATTAAGAACACAGAATTTGCGCATGCACACATGTTAGAAGAGAGAGAAACGGAAGTCTACAAGAATGCGTAATAACAAAGGCAACCAAAGCCCTGCTGCTTTTGTTGGGCAAATCATAGCAAGACATGAAAGGATATGCATGCCTCACAAGATGGTCCCTAAAAAAATTGCCACAATGCAGTCAGTAGGGAGCACATCATGCATTTCTACAATAGCCTCCAATTACATTTAACTCAGAGGAGGCTACTTAAATGAATTCATTAAACTGAAGGTAGGCCAGATTCAAAATATGCAATTCAAGTAGACCGAAACTGCAAGTTATGAATATAGCATATTCATAGCAACAGTGCTGTACATTATGTCATACATGCCAACCTGTGAACTTTATATTTTGTAAAAATTCTGCAGAAAAATTTTTTATTGGCGAGGTAGCACACATTTTTTTAAAGCTTCCTCTCAGCACCCAGACTGTTGCATTGATACACACATAATTGACCATTATTTAACAGCACACAAAGCAGCAGCGAACTGAAACACCAGAACTGACAACACTGTTTTATATCACCAGAGCACATTTGCAGTGTTCTTGCTGCTGCTGATTTAGCCTGTTTAAGAAATTTATCTGAACAAACTGGCCTAAAGCAAGTGCCCCCTCTGGTATGCTCGTTAGAGATCACGAAAAATACGAAAAATTCAGGAGAGTTGACAGGTATCAATTATACCAACAAAACCTACAGCTTGTGTAAGTGGCAGGGACCATTTTGTACACACCTTGTCGCAGCATGCAGATCAGATGATTTGCCGTGCTGTACCGGCTGCAGAAATGTCTTAGGTTCCTATGCGGTGTAGAGATGCCTCTGGTTCACGAAATCTTGACATCCCTAAATAATAAGAAATGTTCAATTTACTGTAATCCCTGCTGAAAAGGCAAGCTTGCAAGTTAACAAGATCATGTTACATTCTGAAAAGTCTCACACAACCAAACTACACGAAGCTGCATCTGGTTGTGCAAACATCTGATTGTTACACCACAAGCGGTTATTTAACATGAAATGAAACTGCAGCAAACATAAATTTACTATCAAAAGCTTCACACAAATGCACATCTGTAGGAAGTGAAATGTGAATTGTACTACGAAGAAAATTCCATAGCACATGAAAAGTGTTCCAAAATCGAATTTCTTTATGCGGTGGAACAAAGCATTGTCTCGAAGGACGATGCACTGAAAATTACAAAAAGCAAACGCCCCATTCTTCAGCAGAAAAAAAAATTCGATGAAAAAGAAACACGGCTGTTGTAATCTCGGCTTCTCTGAAATAAACATTTACAAGCACACGAAAACACACAGGACACCCAACACAAGAAATACAGCCTGTCTGGCGACACTATATGTGGTAGAATTCGCATACAAGCTAAAATCTGGCCATGCGTCAGACACAACAATCTAGTACCATCTCGCGCAGCCGTTAGCTGACGTACAGCCTCCCGCATTTTTAACTATATCGCACCAGCATACTATGAAATGGGTGTGCGTCGTCCTGAGAATAGCAGCTTAGCAGATGACGCTTGCGCTGGAGAGTGCTTTATGCGCCTCTGCTTACTTTTGTCGGTCTCGCTAAGTATCGCCGTTGAAGGCGCTAAAATGGCCCATGATCGACGCTCGCGCAATATAGTTACAAATGCGGAAGGCTGTACTTCTAGAAATACCTTATACAGAAATTACGTACACAAGCAGTAACTTTCCCTGCTTGATTTTTTTCTTTACCATTCAGGTCAAACAATCACCGTTAGCATACGTTATAGCAGAAAGCAAATACATGATAAAGCTCCTGGCAACGTCCAATACGTTTCAGGACATTTTTTGCGAGACTGTTCGCTAAATGTGCACTGCGACATGAACGAACATTCGAAAAACACATTTATCATTGTGGTCGCTTTACTAATCATCTCGTGATCCGTATAACAATTCACACTTCACGAACCATTGACTACAAAACTGCGCGCAATTAAGCGCCGGACTTACCTTTCTAGGCGTAGTCGGCAAACGCTCCTTCATGTCAGGTCGCGGCGTCGACTGCACGACGATCCTTCCGACGTAAACACTGTTGAATTGCGGATGAACTACAGCACGTAATAGCTCAACAAATTCTTCCGTGCACTGTGATCCGATGCGATATTATCAGAGGCCGGGAACAAAGAAAGCGCAAGCGGGCCATAACTACGATAATCGACATCGGCGAACCACGCGAAAGGTACTGCGAGCTACGTTACGCGGTCCCAGGGGTTAGGTGATCATCAAAGCACTCAAGGGGCACGACATTTTCTCTCGGCACAGCGTACACACGATTAAACATTCACATCGACCTGCCTCAATGCAGCGCGCACGCACAGCAACAGGCCGCAACAGCACCTGATGATGATGATGATTTATTGGCATCCCCTTTGAAACGGGGTGGCGACAAATAGTCACCTAGCCTGCTTGATTTAATCAGGTATACTACACATGTTCTTTATCTAGCATTTGCAGAGAGCTACACAGACGCGCCTTATATATCTAACACTCCTCCGTGTACCCGCGCTCTTGTTCGGGGCGGTGCCGCCGCCTACGAGCAGAAAAGAGAAGTACTGCATTATGACACTAACGCGCACCGACAGTGAACGCTTCGGTGGTCTCACCACTACGACGCCTCGATGCCAGCATTCGAAGGGACGCTGGCATCAAGAAGCACTACCAACGCCACCTAGGTGGCGTTGGTAGTGGCGTTCACCGTACTCAGCACAGCGCAGCGTGGCCTCCGCAATTAGCTCTGAAAATGTTTCTGAAGTTGATCGCGGAGGCTGCAATTACGACGCGCTGTACGCGCTGATTTGACTCGGTGACGATTCAGTTACGTGCTTTGTCTTGCGCGTTGTATTAGTGTGTCAGTTACGTGCTTCGTCTTTCGCGTTGTGCTAGCGTGTGCAGCGTAGTGCAGCTTCCATATGCACGACGGTTGCTCATGGTCATCGACGTTGGTAGTCGTTGTATACCTTTTTCAAAAATTTAGCTTGTACCGCTGCCTATGATTTTAAGAGATCAGGTCGTATCCATCTTTTCCCTGCTTTTTTTCCACCAGTACTCTAATCGTCTCTTGCTGATCTCTACGGCTGATCTGTTTATGTTTCCTTCCACTTTAAACCCAAGCGCTTCTGGGAGTTGCACGTTACCTACGGTTCTCGCTGGGTGGATCCCGTCGCATTCCATTAGGATGTGCTGAGTGGTCTCTGGATCTTTACTGCAGCATACACATATCTCATCTAGTTCCGAATATTTGTTCCGATATGTTTTCGTCCTTAGGCAACCGGCTCGAGCCTCAAATAGCAAGGCACTGCCCTTCGTGTTATCGTACAGATTTTCCCTTCTAATTTCTTTCTTCTCATTCTTGTAAATCTCCATTGTCCTTTTCGTTTCCATTCTTTGCATCCAATTCACGGTCTCTATTTCTCTCACTTTCTTTCTGATGACCCCTGGTTGTCTATTTACAGTTTCGATTATCCTGTACTTGGTTGCCAACTTCCTTGACCTCTTCCTCCATTCTGTGTCCACGCTTTTTATGTAGAGATACTTGTGCACTTAAGCCGCCCATTTATTTTCATCCATGTTCCTGAGCCTTTCTTCAAAACTAATTTTGCTTTGTGCTTCTCTGACTTCAAAAGAGGCCCAACCCATGTCTCCATGCACTGCCTCACTTGTCGTATTACCGTGTGCTCCCAAAGCCAACCGGCCTACTGATCTTTGGTTAACTTCCAAACCCGCCAATATATCCGATTTTAAGCATATAATGGCATTTGCGAATGTTAGCGCTGGCACCATTACTCCTTTCCAGATTCCACGCACCACCTCATACTTATTATGGCCCCACAGTGCTCTGTGTTTCATTAATGCTGCATTCCGCTTCCCCTTTATTTTCAGATTATCTTGGTGGTTGCTTGAGTAATTCTTTCCTTCGTTTATGTGTACGCCGAGGTACTTATATTGCTTCACTATGGGTATTACTTGCTGTTGAATTGACACCACGAAGTTACTCGTGTGTTCATTAAAGATCATAATCCCTGATTTCTCTGTGCTAAACTTAAGGCCTAGATTTGTCGCTGCGTTCCCACAGATATTCGCAAGTATCTGTAAATCTTTTTTATTGTCCGCTAGTAGCACAATGTCGTCTGCGTACATCAATCCAGGGACCTTCTGTTGCACCATTTGTCCATTACGCATGTAGGATAAATCAAAACCTAGTTCGCTGTTTTCCAGTCGTCTTTCTATGCCCTTGACGTAAAGCGTGAACAACAATGGTGACAGAGGGCATCCTTGCTTCAATCCTTGGTGAATTCCCACCATTTGATTTCCTTTTCGGCCTTCCCATGCCACTTGTACTTGGTTGTCTCGATATATCTCCCTCAGCAGCTCCACGAAATCGTCATCTATGCCTTCGTATTGAAGAATATCCCACAACAATTCCCTGTCTACGTTGTCATAAGCTCCTTTAATATCTAGAAATGCTACCCATAAAGGTCTTTTCTGAGCTACTGAAATCTCTATGCACTGAGTTAGTACAAACATATTGTCTTCTAAGCGTCTGCCTGGCCTGAACCCATTCTGTAGTTCCCCCAATACACCGTTTTCCTCCACCCACTTCGACAGTTCTAATTTTATGGCTTGCATTGCCATTCTATATATCACCGACGTTACTGTAACTGGCCTGTACGAGCTCGTCTTATCCTTATCTCCTTTGCCTTTGTAGATGAGATTCATCTTGCTTTCACGCCATCCAACGGGAATATTCTTTGTTCTAATCACTTGCTCTATGGCATTAGTCAGCAGTGCCTTGCTTTTTGGACCGAGGTTTTTGATTAGCTGTATTGGGATTTCATCGGGTCCTGCTGCCGTGTTGTTAGGGACATTTTCTGCTGCCTTTTTCCAATAGAAGCTTTCTATGCTGAATTTTGATCTCTCAAGCCTCTCTGTTGTTGCTGGATCTGTTGTCTGAACTACACTTTTTCTCTTACCGAAGTTATGCCTGATAACGTCTGTGATGTACCGCAGCGCATCATCGCCTTCATAGATGTTACCGTCTTCATCCCTTATAGCCGTTTGCGAGTTTCTAGTTGGAGCTCCGAGTGCTTTTATATGGTTCCAGAATCTTTTTGGAGCGCCTTTGTCTCTTTTGTGAATGTTATGCACCCAACGTTCACTTGCGCATTTAATTTTCTCTTGCACGAGCTCACTCGCAACCCTTTTCTTTTCTCTGTATGTATTCCATCTAAGGAGCACCTCTTCTTCTTGTAATCCCAACTTTTTGGCTTCTCGATAAACCCTAGATGCCTCTTTACGCTCTTTTATAGCTTGTTTAATTTCCTTGTTCCACCACTTACGTGGTTTCTTCTTTCCAATCCAACAATTGTATTGCCGTGTCCGCCTTATTTCATGCTGCATAACCTCCACCAGTTCCTTATATTCCCAGACTGCTGTAGGAAAAGCCTCAATTTTCTTTTCTATGTTGTTTGCGATCTCTGTTATTTGCTCGTCATTCATTTTTAAAAACTCTGAGGCTATTGGTTCATGTTCTGCGCTGGTATCTCGCCCAAACTTTAATGCTAAACGTCTATGATCGCTTCCCAGGCTATTTTTTCCATTTTCGTCTATTATCATTTGTTCCAGTTGTTCGTAGACCATTTCTGAGACTAAGGCGTAGTCGATACATGACTGCCTGTTTCCGCATTGCCACGTTACCTGTCCATGACACTTATTCTCCCTGTTAACTACTATAAGGTTCTGTTCACCACACAAATCCAGCACTAGAGAGCCGTTGTAATCAGTATATCCGTCTAAATCGTCCATGTGCGCGTTCATATCTCCCACTGATATCACCTGGCCCGAGTTACTGAACTCATTAATATCGCTTCTAATGCAATCGACCAATTCCTTATTTTTTTCCCTGCTATCACTACCTGTCCATAAGTAGGCTACTCCCAGCCACGTCTTTTTACCTTGCCATGTACCACTAATCCATAAATGCTCTTTACATGTCTCGTTTACCCTTCGCCACTTCAGACCTCGCCTAATTAGTACGCCTACGCCTCCGCCTTTCCTTGACCCGGTCATTCTGTTGCACCCTTCCCATACAAAGTTGTCAATAACAGGCGGCTGCTCCAAATCTCGTAGATGCGTTTCGGTCAAGGCGTACACGCTAATCGCTTCATCATTCAGTTGCGTTTGAATTTCCAGCCATTTTTCCTGCTTACGACCACCCTGCATGTTAATGTAGCAAATTTTACCTTCTCTATTCTTATCCTTTCTGCGTCTTTTCCTGACTCCTGGTCGCCTAATTCTGCCCTTTACTGGTGTTTCGCTATGTTCAATACTCAATCCTGCTTCCTGATTGCCTGGGGCCCGCCTAAAAAAGCTACAGCTCGTGCCGCGAATCGACTTCCGACCGGTGTTGCTACACTTTCACTAAAATGTATCCCGTCACGCACAAAAGCGCCTTCGCGGCCTGCTCGGTGCACTTCTCGGTTGATGTCAATGACCGTAAAATTCATTGCTTTAGCTAGAGTCCAAATTTCCCTGTTTACTGCAAGAACTGCCCTTTCAATTTTATAACCCTGCCTTTCAACCTCTGGCACCGTGCACACCGCGATTTGTACTTCTTTTGAAACATTCCGCAGGTCGGTGACCCCTTTGGCTATTTGCTTTGTGATTCCTGCTCCTCGTCCGTTCAGTACGTCAATCACTCCGCCCATTATCACCACTAGGTGTCTCTCCTCCATTGTGTCCCACATGCGTTCCTTGGCCTTCGCTATCACCTCTCTAATCGGCTTTCCGGGAAGCGCGCTAACCTGGACTCGTTCGTCTGCCCCTACCCTCTCTGCTATCGCCGGTTCTACTTTACGCATGTTGGAATCCCCAACAAAGACAACTCGACGCTTTCCTTTCCCCTCATCGCCGAAAGCTGCCCCCGAAGTCACAATGCCCTCCCCTCCCTTCTTATTCTTGCCCTTGGCTTTGTTTTCTTCCCCGGCCGTGTCAGTGGTATCCCCTTCGTGATTATCACTGACGTTTCCACCACTGCTTCCCGGCGTGGCGGGTTCGGCTGTCTCTGCACTCGCATCGGAGCCAGCTCCGTTCGCGGTGCTCGCCTCGATGCGTTCATCATTGCTTTGCAGAATGGTGGCGCTCAGCTGGATTTCTGCGTTAGCTAGCTTTTCTTCTGCCTCCTTCCCCTGCTTCTGCTCGATTTCAAGTTCCTTTTCTAGCTTTCCAACCCGCTTAGCTAACTTATCCTTGTCTTGCTCTAGGCGGTCTAGCCGCGACCCTAGCACACACATCCTACAGATAAAATCTGCACCATTCGCTTCGCGTGCTGACTTAAACCGCGTTTCTTCCAGCGCGTAGGAACGCTCGCACTCAGAACAACGCACGCGTGGGTTCCCCCTAGTACCAGCCATCATCTCGTACTAACAAGGCGTAGATGTGGGAAAAAAATTTCTTTACCTACTTTTATCTAAGCGAGAAGACCAAGAAAGTGAGAAAGCCTTAAAATAATTTATAAAGATTGCTTGGCTAAGCTAACCCTCCTAAAAAACCAAAAAGTCCAATATAAAATAACAAAACTTATCTCTTTGGCACGCTGCACCTGCTGCGCTGAAATGGCACCTCGACTCGACACGTCCGCTCCCGTCGGCTTCACTCGTGAGAGTGAAGGTAGAACCAATCTTCCACGGGCCCATCGTCCACTGATCCGGTGGACTTGGGGACGTCCAAGGGTTCCGATGGTGCAGTCATGATACTGGTGTGTGTAGGTGGTGGATTTCTGCGCATGGGGTTCACGGCGTGGTGTTCAATTCTTGCATGATGATGTGAGCTCGATGCGGTGGCTGCCAGGTCTTTATCCTGTCGACTAGTGTGACGCGAGCAGGAAGTGCGGACGTAGAACAACATGGTCGCCCGAACACTGGCTTTATTCGTCATCTTCCTCTGCTTCCATGCACGGACCATCTGTGCACCGTCATACATATATATATATATATATATATATATATATATATATATATATATCATATCATAAGAAGCCAACAAACATTGACACCAAGAACAACATAGGGGAAATTACTTGCACAGACTAATTGAATTAAAGAAATGATAAATTAATGGAAATGAAAACGGATGAAAAAACAACTGTCCGCAGGTGGGGAACGAACCCACGTCTTCGCATTACGCGTGCGATGCTCTCACCATTGAGCTACCGCGGAACCGTTATCACATCCGCTTTCTGGGGTATTTATGGTTTACAACTAGAACTAACTCTGGGAGTGTTAGCCATATATATATATATATATATATATATTATGGGATGAGTGACAGAAAGTGAATCACTTGAAGACGTCGTCATCGTAAAATAATGAGACATGAAACCCAATCAGTTTCGCTCACACAAAACACTGCTTAGAGTTAAAATTTTGTTGTTCAGGTGGCAGTGGCACCTGGGGCAGTGGCAGCGCCTCCTGGGGGCACCGAAAGCGACCATGCTTTCGTGCTTTTGCTTACTTTCGGCCCTTTGGTGACCGCATGTATCGTGACGGCGTAGTATGTGGTAGTTTGTATAGGTGTTCTGTGGTAGTATTTCGATATTATGCGTCTTATACGGCGGGTTCCAGCCACGTTCCTTTCAATAGTGAGGACAGCAAGCGCTGGATTTGCGGGGCTGTGTGGCCGAGTGGTTACGACGCTTGCTTTGAGATCTGCGGTACGCGGGTTCAAATCCCGCTTTGGCTTATTTTTTTTCTTGTTATTTATTAACCTTTTCTTTCTTTTTTTTTCTCTGTGTTTGGCAGCACCGTTGGTTGTGCCCCGGCGCCGAAGCGAAGCGGCTGTCGTTGGGGTGTTGCGGAGCGCTCGCTCGTGTGTACCAATTTCAAATCGAATTTTACGGTAAATCTGTTCAAGCATTAAATCGAGCATGACAGCTCCATGTAGACCTGTTTGGTGCCAGTGGGACCAGTATGAGCCAGTTTAACTGGTTTAACTACCAAACAGGTCCCCTGTTTAGACCCATTTCTGTGTCGGAGATTCCTGTTAAAACCTGCCTGCGGGCCAAATAGGCCCCTGTTTGGTGCCAGTGCCCAGTATGAACCTGTTTGTTCGCTAAACGGGGCCCCTGTTTAGACCTATTTCTGTGTGGGAGGGTCCCGTTGAAACCTATTTGCAAGCCAAACAGAACCCCGTTCAGACCTGTTTGTGTGTAAACGGGTCCTGTTTACACCTGTATGTTGCCAAACAGGACCCCGTTAAAACCCGTTTAAACCTGTATAACCCTGTTTGAATTTAAATAGGATTTTTTAGTAGGGTTAGCAATTGCACGAGTACGATAGCGGAATGAAGACGCACATATTGGTGACTCCTGCACGGAAGTGAAGTCAGGTGGAGTGTTTGGTCTTGAAGGAATGCGACGTGAATATCGCTCAGCGAAAGGAGGCTTTACTTTGTCCATTGTGCGTGCTGAAATCGTGCCAGGCGTGCGATTCTGTTTCGTCTTTTCAGGAGGGTTACTACATGAAAACGTGTTGATGATCTAGTCGTGCGTGGCTTTGGTTGGCACTGATGATGATTGGTAAGTGCAGAATGCGGGCGATTACGGCGACCCAGTTGTCATTTCTCCAACTGTTGCATAATGAGGGGGTCTGCAACGTATACGTGAAATCTACTGATCATCTCTTCTTTGATTTTTTCCCACGATTCGTCGTTTTCGAAGATATGCGTGAGGTAGAAGCGAAATGCCTCACCAGTGACGTAGTCATTGAAGTTGGAGACCATATCCCGTTCCGACCATGATGCAGCGGATGCGTGGAGCTCGAAAAGGTAGAACCAATCTTCCACGGGCCCATCGTCCACTGATCCGGTGGACTTGGGGACGTCCAAGGGTTCCGATGGTGCAGTCATGATACTGGTGTGTGTAGGTGGTGGATTTCTGCGCATGGGGTTCACGGCGTGGTGTTCAATTCTTGCATGATGATGTGAGCTCGATGCGGTGGCTGCCAGGTCTTTATCCTGTCGACTAGTGTGACGCGAGCAGGAGGTGCGGACGTAGAACAACATGGTCGCCCGAACACTGGCTTTATTCGTCATCTTCCTCTGCTTCCATGCACGGACCATCTGTGCACCGTCATATATATATATATATATATATATATATATATATATATATATATATATATATTATGGGATGAGTGACAGAAAGTGAATCACTTGAAGACGTCGTCATCGTAAAATAATGAGACATGAAACCCAATCAGTTTCGCTCACACAAAACACTGCTTAGAGTTAAAACTTTGTTGTTCAGGTTTGTAAGCAACTTCTAAAGACGCAGAAAAACCGTTCATTGGAATCCGAAACAAACAACTAATGTGGAATCGTAGCTGGTCAAGCAGGTACACCAAAGGTCGCAACAATGCCGAAATTTGACGACCCCAAAGGACGTCAGCATTCTATAATTGAATGATTTTGAAGCCTTTGAAGATGCAGATGAACTTCTGAAACTTCGGGGAAGGCTGCAAGAGGCGTTACTGACATTTGACGAGACACATACAATTGTTCTACCCTGTCACAGTAGCTTCACAACGTTGCTAGTACGACAAATTCGTCGTGATAGGCTACCTGCTGATATTAGGTGTACGCTAAAGGAGCTAAGGATCATGGTTAAGGTGATAAAAGAACGACAAGTCGTCAAGCAAACCCTAAGCGTGCGTTATCTGCAGGAGATTCAATGAAAGATTCAATGAAATGAAACGCCCACCCTAGCAGCTGACTTTGTCACCCAAGCACAATGCGAAGCGATCAGAATAGATTTTACGGGGCAACTTCAAGAAAAAGGGAATAACTAAGAGAACATCATGAATATCTTGTTAGCTCTCTTTCCTTGTGCGCTGACGCAAGCTGTACATTTAAACGAGGAAGAATTAGTTCAGCCACTTCAAGAGCTGATAAAACGACACTGAATGTGCGAAGTAATTTGCAGTAAGAACGCAGCAAGCATCAAGAAGCACCGACCTAACCCAAAGGGGTCATGGGCATACCGGTCAATGATTGCGTACATGATTATATTGATTTGGAATAAAAGTGTAACAGAAAAATGTCGCAGTTTCGCCCGAAAGGCGAAGCATCGATTGCGATAGCAAATTAGTAGAGAGCTATTCGGGGTAGGGATAGTAGTTTTATCGGCTGCATAAACTTTGACACATTGGCTTACTAACTGAATTAACAATTGTGGTGTCAGCGCGCACACGCAAACATGAATAGACCACACTAAATGACCGCAGTCAACAACTGTCGAAACGCTGGCAGCAAGCGCTGGTTTGCGCGGTCTATCGCTTCAACGGAAACTGAGCGGCGAATGCACATCGCATAGAAAGGTCAGAGCCGTGTGGAGATAAGAGACAGTGCGGACGACCGGCATGTTGCAGTGTTGCCAGGTTTGGCTATATACAGCCAAATTGGGCTACGGGAAAAATTTTTTGGCGTTGACTTGGACGAGTTGGCTATGTGGCTATATTTGGGCTACTGAAAATCTGCGACTTGGCTGTGTTTGGGCGATAAGTGGCGCCCTAATCCACGCTCCAGGGATGGCTGTAATCGGGCAGAAGCAAATCTCGAAGGCTATGTTTGAGCTGGCTGTGCGTATGTGCGTGCGTGAAATGACCCCCCCCCCCCCAACCTTTCATTTTCTCTATGCACTGTTGTCTGAGCCGGTGGCTTTGATCATTGAGGCACTGAAACTTACACCCTGCTTGACCGTTAGGCACCCGATCCCCGAGCATCGGGATGAACTTGGGAGTAGTGGGTTTTTCACAGTACACTGTACTAACATGGCTATGCTCAGGAAGGGAGAGCAATAACATAGGGTCGGGGCCATCGGGCGACCGTGGCGCCGACATGAAAGAAGGGAAGCACGGGTGGATGACACGCTCCAGTGTGTTCATGGTCATGTCTTCCTGATGAAGTATCCGCGCCGGGCACACCTTTCGACCTACCCCACGTTTCTGGCGCGAAGCTTTACTGCCATTTTGCTTTTCCTGCTAGATGAATTTTTCTTCATGCTTAGATTCGAGATTCATTTCGATAGGTTGAACGTAAGATTGGATCCTCGTCGGGGAGGAGAATCCAGACAAGAGGAAGTGGGCCATGTATGCGAGAACGTAGAAAAAAAAATGGGAGCAAGACCCCGAGCCAAAGGTGGGTTCTGGTGCTTTTAGTTCTAGATGGTTTGCCCGTAACGTCATGGATGCAGATACTCATTCTGCCAATATCGAAAATGTTTGCCATGATGACATCAGTGCACCACGTCACATAAACTTCACCCACCGTTTTAGTTTAGCTTGTGAGGTGTCGTACTGCTGGATCGATGACGCTGGCTTCCCGGCCACGGCGGCCGCATTTCGATCAAGGCGAAGTGCAGAAACACCCGTGTACTTAGGTGTACGTTAAAGAAACCGAGGTGACCGAAAATAATCCGGAGTCCCCCACTGCGTCATGCCTCCCAATCATATCGTGGTTTTGGTACGTAAAACCCCAGCAGTTATTAGAGTTTTATAATAGGGGCCCCAAACGTATTGGGGCACCAAAGAAATAGCGTCGAAGCCACTGAGCATGCGCAATACGGAAACTGTGTTTGTGTATTACGTCGGGCACGCTACTTCATCGATTTAGTGGGAGCCCCAAAAGCTACCCCAAAAGCTTTCGTCAACAAACATGGCGGCGCCCATCGAAGCGGCGGCTCTAACCTAGCAAAACACTGGGCGCGATTCGTGGTAACGCGTGAAGCTTGTAAGCTAGAAGAAGTCATTGCAGTTATCTCTTTCTATTAAATAACATGTGTAATGGAGAGTGATTCGTTATACACCGCTGATTCCGAATTCAATTGTCGATTTCAAGGCTCGTAGGCCTATCACGGATTGACTTGGCTGGGTGAAGGTGCGTGAAGTTGTTTACTCAAAACGAAGCGCAACAAGCGGCATGCTGCTAATAGAATAAGTTCTAAATTGTAATTAAAGGCGAAAACACGAAAGGCTAAATTACTTTTCTTATCATAAAATGGTGTATTTTATTTTATATTTATAACAGTTTTTCTTTGACGCCGTAGTGACGCTGCAAACGCCACACGCTATCCGCAAACGCAAAACGCCTATTCCAAAACTCTTCATTCCTGCATGCCACAATGCTAACACCCGCAAAGCTCTTTGGGGCACCAAACTTTAGGGGCTCCTATTCTGAAACTTTATTAGCGATCAACATGGTTTGCTTTTTGACAGTAACCGGTTTTTACAGCATTACCACTGTTATCAATTTGTTGTTTACCATTGCTGTTTGTGCGTCGTCGCGGTTTTTACCATTTCGAGCGAGTTAGTTCGGGACGTGCTCGTCGCCGAACACGACTGCGCGCTTCTTACACTAGTCTAACAGTTTGCGCAGTAAACTTTTAAAGCTCCGCTTATGCCGATTCAAACAGTGAGTGGCATCTGTTGCCTGTCCCTTTTCTTAACGCATGTTCTCGGCGTGCTAGAGACCTAAGATGGCGGCCAGGTTGATGTAAATTGACACTACATAGGTAATGCGTGTCCAAGGTAATCCGCGCCAAGCTAATTGAAAAAACAACAAAAACAACAAGAAAAGAAGATTGGACGATGAGACAAATAACGCGAGATATCACAACGCGAAAGACTTGTTCTGGCTCGTCAAAAAAGAAGCCGTGAGCACGTCGCCGTTGCAGATCGCTGGATAGCTGAACTTCTACGCTGTAGGCAGAGATAACGTGAGAGATCGATGACGCTGAACATTATTTTGTGTTCACGATAGCTAAAGAGCAGAGTTCGTAGTTAATATTACTGTATATAACTAAAATAATAACTTAGTACTATCTTTCATAAAATAAAAGCACCGATTCGCCCTCTGCAGCGATTCGCTGGAACTTAAGATCTTCCGAACCCAACCAAAAAGTGTTCTGTGCAAGCATGATGTTGCTGTTGTTGATGTGAAGGGCCGACCGTCATGGCGGCACGGACATTTTGTTACGACGGGTTGTGCGAAAAAAGGATTGCCGTAGTCGAATGTGAAAATGTATACACAAATGAAAGTGCAAATAAAAATGGCTATATTTGGCTACGAAATATTTTGCACTTGTTTTCTGTTTGGCTACATTTGGGCTACAACTTCTCTAGCTTTTGGCTACGCCGCCTCGTTGGACCTGGCAACACTGGGGGCGTCTCGCCCTCCGTGATAGCGCGCGTCCCTCGCGCGCTTTCGCTCGCGCATACGGCGCGCAGCGACGATTCTATCGCCCTTTGAATCTATACGGAACCTCACGGCGACGACGACGGCAGAACTCCGGTTGAAGTGTCCATATAATTGCTATCGCAATAAAAGCATATCCCAGAAAAAGCGCCTTGAGGGGCTGACTTTGACAAAAGAATGGCCCGTAGTTTCGACGCATTCCTTCGCAATGCAATCGGATGACCTTAATTCGACGTCGCCAAGATTAACAGCAGATCTCTGACGTGCGATGACGATAAAACCAAGAAGCGGACTACGCTAACACCCTGTGATATCGTAAGAGGTAAACGAGAACTAAAAGAAAAGTGTAGTTTACAGTGCGACGTATTATACATATTGGCGTATTATTGGCATATTGGGCCGTGAAGTTGTCAGTACTTGGTGGTAAGGGTGACACGAGAAATACATAATAGAGCTCGAAGGCTGCACTGATGAAACAATCTGGGATGAAAAAAAGCTACAGAAATTCTGAGAATTGTCTAGTAATGCGTAAGTACGTTTGGCTCGGCTATCACTTCGTTTTTGCTTAGTTTTGCTTACTTGCCTTTCCTTGCTTATGCGCGTCTAACAATGGCTTTCCTTTGGAAAATAATGCTTAGGATTTGGTACTCAATGGTAA
This sequence comes from Dermacentor silvarum, assembly GCF_013339745.2. NCBI lineage: Eukaryota > Metazoa > Arthropoda > Arachnida > Ixodida > Ixodidae > Dermacentor > Dermacentor silvarum. The sequence goes on from NC_051158.1 coordinate 143,127,803, forward strand.
GATTTCCTCGCTGCATCCGGCGCCTTCAATAGAATCGGCACAATTGAGCCGGTACGTTGGACTCAGGCGCGCCTCGACGGAGAAGAGCGGTCGAAAGGGAACACCAGCTGCCGCAGTAGCACGGACAGGTGTTGCGTATAGGGAGAGTGCATCACCGCGATACCATGTCACTCTGGTCAGCCTCGCTGTCGCTCACGCAAGCCTTTATTATGCATGCGTGCAAATGAGGGCTGTCCGAATTATTCCACAAGGTTGTTTGCTTAGTACAAACTGGTAACCCGAAACAAACATTCTATCTTCAATATGCAGCGCACGTGTGCTATCATATACCTTCACGGAATTCCAGAAGTACTAAAGGTCTTCATATCCTTTTACCACGACGCACGCAGAGGAGTATTGGAAATTATACGAAAAGACACCAGGGCGTGTTAATGTAGCCTGTCGTGTAAAAATAGAGTACGATGCCAATCACAGACCACACCCTTTTGGCCCACAAAGTTGTGCAAGAAGACTTTGTTTTCGGCTACAATCACATAAGTTGCTATAGCATTCTGCTGTTCTGTTCTTGACTAACTCTATTGCTGAATCAGATCGCAGAACCTTGATATAATTACTTGTGCAATACTTCAGTAATTCTGTGAGAATATTCTCCTACCCTAAAATTAACGTGTTTGAACAATTGAAGAAACATGAGAAAGGAGCGTGAGTGTTTCCAGAAATGTTCCCTTATTAGAATCGTTTATGATCCATATTGGTACGGTGGTGTTATGATTACGCCAGCGTCCACTGACACCATTTATCACTTTGTCTACTACCTGTAAATAAAATACAAAGGTGTGGTTCCTTGTGCGTGAGTACCACAATGGCAGCTGAACCTTTCAGATGGTCCCACTAAGCCACACCTTCGCTTTTCTGCCATGGTGCCACAGGACAAGTCAATTTCACCCTTGAATTTTGCCCTTTCAGTTTCCTAGAAAGAATAGGGGCGTACACAACACGAACAGGTGAAGTTTTAAAGTAGTCTTGAAATTTGAGTAAAATTTCATAGGCAATGTTATTATCCTTTATTTCTTTACATATGTATTACAGCTTAGTGGTGATAATAATGACGTACTACATAATAGTTCAGTTCTTATACTTAATACATCATATCTGAGATGGCTGTCCTGAAAATTAACCGGGTGTAAGCACTGGATGACGTTGGCTGGAAGGCCATTCATTAAAAAAATTCTGTGCAGAATAAAGAAAATACAGGTGTTCAATGGCACACTCGCCGTCAAAAGTTTACGCGCCCGACGTTCTGCGAATAAGTTCATTTTCAACACAGCTACGCCAGCAGCCACTAAATCTATGCAAAACTTTAGTTTGCTTTAGACCAGTATACGCGGTAAATCCGAATACCACGATGCGTGCCTAAGGCTTAGAAATATATTTTTCCAGCTTCCGGCGTCCGAAAGCTTTTGACGCTGACTATACGTTCTGAAGGCGAGGTTGCTTTTTAGCTTATACCTGATGACAAGCGCCAAGCTCTTGATGGATTATTGGAGCGTAGAATTGAAGAACTTGTGCAAGGTCACGTGACTTCACGACGCCAACCTAGCGATAGAAGCTTACCATGCTGTTTGTTTATTAACACTGATGATAAATGAATAATCAGAGTAAATTAATGTTACTGTCCGATTATCACTGAAGGTTCCATACCAATTCCATACTGCGCATTCCTATTCATATTTTGGCCTGTCTTACGCCTACCGAGTCTTTACCATTGAGAACAGGTAGGCAACTGCTTCTTGGGATGTAGCCGAGGCCATGGTAGAGGTGATTTCTAATGCGGTATATGTAAGTAGGTTGACTGAGATTATTACAGGAAGTACGCCAACGTACCTACGTTAAGTCAGGTGGAAATTATAGAGTCCTTTATTGTATATATATTAAAGTCATCTGAGAGTGTATCTGATAAAAAGTTATAAGTATAATTATACCAGGACTGATTAGCCTTTTGTTAAAGTGTTGGGAAAAATACCGTGTACGAAGTTCTATTGTGTTTTAAATTGCAACGTTATTAGCGCTTCCAAAAGAAAGTGACTACAAGTCCATTTTTCTCGGGCGTTCATGTCACCTAAGTACCACCACCTGACTCATGACCTTTATATTTTTAAATCTGCCCCGATGAGGTAAGTTACATTGCGGAATAAAAACTAATATACCCTTTCTAAAGAATGAACCATCACGGCTTCTCGACAAAGCAGGGTACGTTGGCGCAAGTCGTCATTTGTGATTACGATAAGAGCAACAGCCCGTTGTTAAAAATGACTTGCCACTCTCCGGTCTTCCTTTTTTTTCTCAAGGACGCGACTAACCTGTAGAAGGGTAATCCAGGCCTCCCTTGGCGTGATGCTTGCGACCTTTCTGGTTGCGGACGAGCGCGTTCTTTGTGTACATTTCAGGCGCTTGGCATCGAAATGCTTAAACCATTAAACAGCGAAAGGCTTTCACAGTCAATTCGGTAGCTGCATGGAAAGTGCGAACAATCAGCCCACTTTCAGCCCATGCGTCCAGAACCAAGACGAGAAAGGGGCAAAAATATAGTTTGTGCAGTGTCAGTAGACTAAACATAAAACAGGAAAATGAAGTCATCACATCAACTGTCATATATCATAAATTTAAATAAAGAAAACTGAAACTGTACTTCATACGACGGACCTTTAAAAGCGGCACACCGCCACCTCCGAAGAATACCCCCTGAAGAAGGAGCCGAATTGGTTCCGAAACGTCGGGCTAGTAAATTTCCTTATTTGGTTGGAGTCAATCTCTAAGTCTTTATCAATTTTCCCAACCAGACAGGTAATTCTGTCGAAATGTTTAGCTTCATAATTCTCGCAATGCAAACTTTGATGTCATGTGGTTCATTTCAATTTCCTATCTTTTTCAGGGTAGAAATATGCTGATCAGATAGTAATCGAATTAACTGTAAACACAGTTAATTTTGCAAAATTTGATAAGAATTTTGCCCTCCAACATATCTTCCTATTGGTCATGCGCATTTCTCTCTATCAAATGTACGGTCGAAACATCACTAAGTCGAATTTGAAACATTTAAAAGTTAAGCTCGCTGCTCCACATAGGGGAAATGCCATAGGAATTTGAGAATGTAATACACAATCATTTGTTTGCATGAACTTCCTGGCTATAGGCATGTAATAAAAAGCTCAAATGTATTTAACGGCTTTGTCTTTTTGCAGCAATTTCATCCACTGCATCTATAAAACAATGTACGTTATTTTTTTATTTTAGCGCGTGAGTCCAAAAACTCATAGCAACTAATTTAACAAAAGCGATATAAGTTTAAAGAGCTCGCTGATTAGGTTGTCATTTGAGCAAAGAAGACGAGAGACTTTCATGCACAGACAAAATAGGCGGCGAAGAGCGACAACTGATTAGTTATTTCAGAAGGAAAAACTGAGTTTACCTATGTTGTTGTAAACTATCTAGCTTTAAATAATGCACATATTTTATACATCGACGGACAGGGGTCATTGGAAACCGCTGGGAGAGGCCTTCGTCCTGCCATGGACATAAAGATAGTATGATGATGATGATGATTAATCATTGCCAGAGGCGACCGCCTCTCATCCAAAAATATTTTTACAGTTTGATAATTTATTTATTTGCGCCATCAGCACTCGGAGGAATTACGGAAGGAAGTGGGTAGAGCAGGCTAAACAAATAATGCAATGATTAAAAAGCAACTTTCTAATCATATAGTTTTAGCTCGTGGTACGTGGAAAAAACTTCAGTGCGCACCAGGAAGGCAGCTTTACAATTATGCCATATTACCTGATCTTACAAAGAATTTAAAAGGAACATAGTAAGTAATTAACAAATTCAGTTGATTGATGTGTAGTTTTTATTGGCGCAAGGGCCAGATATGGCCAAAGAGCGCCATGTACGTAGTGATGAGTAATCAATGAATGGTTTGTTAATAGATTAACAAATTAGTTAAGAATGGTGGATAAATGTGGCTGTAAAGGGGCCTAAAATCAATCACTAAGATGTTTAGAATATAAATATACTAAAATTATCGCAATGATTTGTCATGTGCGCTATGATCATAAAATATTTGCGATGAAGAATAGTTAGCAGGACCTGGAGGTGACAGCAGCACTAGTACCTCACAGAGCCCTTGGGGGCAAGGACTGGTAGGCACGTGCTTACAATTGTGCTTGTATTGCAGCTGCAACCTCCAAGAGGAGGTCGTGCTACAAGTATCCGGGCCGAATGACTTTTAAGATGTTGGTTTCAGCTAAAAATTTCAGTACTGTTTGAAATGCAGTTGAAATAAAGTTGAAAAAGAAATGCAAAAAGCGGTTCATTGCTCAGAAAAAATGCAGGGTGTAAAGGTAAGTGGTGACGATATGCGAAACGGAAGTACTTTTTCCTCTCTGCTTCTACTTCAGGGCACTCAAGAAGAACATGGAGGACTGTAAGACTATCGCCACACTTTGTACATGACGGAGGATCACTTCCATTCAGTAGGAAAGAGTGAGTGCCGTAAGTATGCCCTATTCTTAATCTACAGAGGAGCACTTCTTTGTGTCTTGCTGTTCTCTCAGATATCCAGTTTCCTAATTTTGGTTTTATGGTGTGCAGTTTATTTAATACTTCGTCATCCCACTGGCTTTGCCAATACTTCCTCAACTTATGGCGTAAGAAGGGCTTGAGGTCTGTAGCTGGTATGGGTTTATTTACGTCTGTCTCACTAAAAGTAACTAACGAAGCATTTTCATCAGCAGCTACATTGCCTTTTATTCCTCTGTGGCCAGGTATCCAACATAAGACAATGCTTTGGTTTTGCACATATGCTGAGCATAGTGAGGTGTATAGCTCATTAAATACAGAGTTTGTGTGTCTTCGGAAGCCCATTAGGGCTTTTACAACACATAATGAGTCTGTGAATATGATAGCCTTATTGATATTAGTCTGCTTGATATGCTTTATCGCTGAAAGTATTGCGTAAGCTTCAGCTGTGAAAATACTTGTGTTTGGATTTAGAGCACCGGACGTCGAAAACGACGTCCCGAGGGCTGCATATGCGACACCAGAAGATGACTTTGAGGCATCTGTATAAAATTCTGAGCGGGAATACTTCGCCTGAAGTTCAACGAAGTGCGAGCGTATGTGTGCCTCAGGCGCACGTTTTGTTATTTCGACGAAAGAGATATCGCACTCTATGGTCTGCCATTCCCAAGGCGGTGGCAGGCGAGTGGGAGCCATAAGGGTATTTTCTGCTAGTGGAAGACCTATTTCTTCTGCCAATGCTTGCAAGCGTAGGGACAAAGGTGTTCTAATAGCTGGGCGGTTACGATGAAGTGTGGCAGTGGAGAGGTCCTGGATAGTTATATAGCATGGATGCTCAGTATCTGATTTTACCTTCATGTAGTAGGAGAAACTGAGATATGTTCTTTGAAGATGCAGAGACCATTCATTGGACTCAACATAGAGGCTTTGAACGGGGCTTGTCCTAAAGGCACCTGTTGCCAGACGAATACCAAGGTGGTGGACTGGGTCTAGGATTCTTAGGGCACTGCGTGTTGCAGAATGGTACACCACGGCACCATAGTCAAGGCGCGAACGTATGAGACTCCTATACAAGCTAAGGAGACATCTTCTGTCAGAACCCCAGCTTGTGTGTGACAGAAGCTTCAGCAGATTCATCGTCTTCAGGCACTTCGCTTTCAAATATTTCAAATGGGATATGAATGTTAGTTTAGAGTCTAGAATGACACCTAAAATTTATGTTCGCGACTCACAGATAGGCGTTCTCCATTTAGATGAATAACGGGGTCTGGTAATATGCCTTTCTTATTAGAGAAGAGAACGGCCGTACTTTTCTGAAGGTTTAGTTAAAATCCATTCTCGTCCGCCCACTTAGACAGCTTATTTAAACCAAGTTGTACTTGTCGCTCGCAGATAGCCAGATTACATGATTTGCAACCAATTTGTACATCATCCACATATACAGAGTAAAACAATGTACGTGGAATGATGGTATGCAGCGAGTTCATTTTTACGACAAAGAGGGTACAGCTTCATGTCACCTAAGTACCACCACCTGACTCATGACCTTTATATTTTTAAATCTGCCCCGATGAGGTAAGTTACATTGCGGAATAAAAACTAATATACCCTTTCTAAAGAATGAACCATCACGGCTTCTCGACAAAGCAGGGTACGTTGGCGCAAGTCGTCATTTGTTATTACGATAAGAGCAACAGCCCGTTGTTAAAAATGACTTGCCACTCTCCGGTCTTTCTTTTTTTTCTCAAGGACGCGACTAACCTGTAGAAGGGTAATCCAGGCCTCCCTTGGCGTGATGCTTGCGACCTTTCTGGTTGCGGACGAGCGCGTTCTTTGTGTACATTTCAGGCGCTTGGCATCGAAATGCTTAAACCATTAAACAGCGAAAGGCTTTCACAGTCAATTCGGTAGCTGCATGGAAAGTGCGAACAATCAGCCCACTTTCAGCCCATGCGTCCAGAACCAAGACGAGAAAGGGGCAAAAATATAGTTTGTGCAGTGTCAGTAGACTAAACATAAAACAGGAAAATGAAGTCATCACATCAACTGTCATATATCATAAATTTAAATAAAGAAAACTGAAACTGTACTTCATAATTCTCGCAATGCAAACTTTGATGTCATGTGGTTCATTTCAATTTCCTATCTTTTTCAGGGTAGAAATATGCTGATCAGATAGTAATCGAATTAACTGTAAACACAGTTAATTTTGCAAAATTTGATAAGAATCACATCATCCACATATACAGAGTAAAACAATGTACGTGGAATGATGGTATGCAGCGAGTTCATTTTTACGACAAAGAGGGTACAGCTTCGTGTCACCTAAGTACCACCACCACCTTGTGGTACACCAGTCTCCTGCATAAATGGATGGGACAGGGCGTTACCGACTCTAACGCGGAACGTGCGATTGGAAGGATAACTTCGAATAACGTTCAGCATATTTCCTCGGACTCCCATACCAAACAGATCACGGAGAATTCCGAAGCGCCATGTGGTATCGTATGCTTTCTCCATGTCAAGAAATACCGACAGGAAGAACTGCTTGTGTACAAAGGCATCACGGATGTTAGCCTCAATGCGAACCAGGTGATCTCTTGAAGATCTACGTTCCCGGAACCCACATTGTAAGGGGTCTAGTATTTTATTAACTTCGAGATAGTGAAGCAGGCGTCGGTTAATCATTTTCTCGAACAGTTTGCATAGGCAACTTGTCAGAGCAATAGGCCTGTAACTGCTGGCCAGGGATGGGTCCTTGCCCTCTTTGAGAATTGGGTATATAATTGCTTCTTTCCAAGAGGAAGGAATGTACCCTGCAGACCACATTGCATTAAAAAGTGATAATAGTGTTTTCTGGGTTTCAGAGCTTAAGTGTTTTATCATGTCATAAATTATTCGGTCGGTTCCTGGAGCCGAATTATTGCAGCAGTTCAGTGAAGCTTGAAATTCCGCCATGTTGAATGGATGATTGTATGGTTCAGTCTGTCTGCTTTTTTGAAACAGAGGAACTCATTCTGCTTGTCGCTGATAGCTCAAGAATGTGTCAGAGTAGTGGGAGGAACTGGAAATGTATTCAAAGTGTGCTCCTAAAGTATCAGCTTGTTCTTTAAGCGTGTCTCTCTCGGTATTGACTAAAGGCAGAGGCTGAGATTGCCGGCCTTTTAATTTTTTTACTCTGTTCCAAGCTTTCCTCTCGTCTCTGTAAGAATTTATACTTGAAATGTATTTTTGCCAGGTGTCCCTTTTGGCACGGCGGCGTGTTCGTCTACCCTGAGCCTTTATTTCCTTGAAGATGATGAGGTTTTCTGTTGTTGGTGAGTCGCGAAGACGACTACAAACCTTATTTTGCTTCCTGCGCGCTTCCCTACATTCGTCATTCCACCAGGGAACACGACGTTTTGAAGGCGTCCCATTAGTTTCCGGAATACATATTGACGCTGCATTGACTAGAAATGCTGTTACGTATGCCACTGCGTCATCAATATGGAGTGTACAAATATCATCCCAGGTCAAGTACGTGAGCTCTCTGTATCGCTTCCAGTCGGCTGAGTCTACCTTCCACCTGGGAGCATGTGGAGTGTTTTCATCTTGTTTTGCACAGTTTAAAACAATGGTAAAGTGGTCGCTCCCATATGGGTTCCTAATAACGCTCCACTCCAGATAGGGAACAAGAGTACTTGACACTATGGTAAGATCTATCAAGGAAAATGCTTTGTGTGCAAGACTGTAGAATGTAGGTTCCTTCTTGTTAAGTAAGCAGGCACCCGAGGAAAACAAGAAATTTTCTATTAGGCGCCCTCTCGCATCACAACGACAATCTCCCCAAAGGGTACTATGCGGATTGAAATCTCCTGCAACTATATAGGGCTCAGGAAGTTCATCGATAAAGTTCTGGAGGTCTGTTTTCAATAGTTGAGAACCAGGAGGAATATATAAGGAACTAATTGTAACTAATTTGTTAAATATCACAGCTATAACTGCGACTGCCTCAAGAGGCGTTTGCAGCTGTAATTGCTGAGCAGCAACCCTTATCCACCCTTATCCTCCCTTATCGACTATAACTGCTACACCGCCGGACGATGCGGCAGCATCGTCGCGGTCTTTGGGGTAAATGGCATATTTCCGGAGAAAATCGGTATGTCTAGAATTAAGGTGTGTCTCTTGGACACACACACAGCACCTTTGGGTTAAACTTATGTAGTAGTTCTTTGATGTCATCAAGGTTCCGCAGAAGACCTCTGACATTCCATTGTAATATTTCAGTATTCATGTCTAAACCCCCGCAGGGGCGTCTGCGTAAGCAGGCGTTTGGTGTGTTGCGACACCACGTACCCGAGCACACGAGGGTTGGACCCTCCCGCGTCTAACCGTGCGCGGCTTAGCCGTGTCCGGGGAAAAGAGGATCCTGGGGGTTGAGCCAATGCTGAGTGCTTGGACCTTTATGGCCCCTTGGCGGAGGCAACACACCCCTTTGGCCTCGGCTTCACGTAGACGGCACCCCCGGACTGACCCACCCGGGGGAAATCGGTGGTCGCCTTTTCCTATCCCCCTCTCCAACCTTTTGCTTTCCTGTCTCCTTTCTTCAACTATCCTATCATCTCTTCTCTTCTGTCACTTCCTAATTTTCATTGGCGGCTTGGGTTAACCTTGTGTATGTGCCCTCCCTTGGGTATAATATATTAGGTTATAGTGGCAATGTACGGTTGGCGCCTGCAGCCTTATGCGTTAAGCACTGCAGCGTCCCCTAGTTGGGCTCCGTGGTGGGTGGCCGCCATTGCCGCCGAAATAAAACAAACCGTTATGGGAACACCAGCATTTCCCCGCCTACTTGATCGTCACCCTCTAAAGAGGGGACGCACCGATGAACTTAGCCTGTATTCCAACCGACCAAAAGAAATCTATCCGAAATACCATGTTGTACACAGCGAAAATGCTTCAAAACCGGCCAGATCCATTTCTCCATTCATAGTTGCGAAATCTTTGACGGAAGCTTTAGGCTCAGGTTACAAAGTGATCAAAATGGCTAGCGGAGACCTTCTTCTTGAGGTCCCTCAGAAACAACAGTACGAGAAACTCGGCAACCTTGTGACTTTCGGCAACATACCAATTTCTGTATCACCACACCGATCAATGAATAGCTCACGTGGAGTCGTATCAGAAGCAGACCTCCTAGAATTATCAGAAGCAGAACTCCTGGAAGGGTGGAAAGATCAAAATGTCACCAATGTAAAACGTATCATCATCAGACGGGACAACAAAGAAATCCCCACCAAACATCTTGTCCTCACATTTGGATCTAGCGTTCTGCCTGAAACCATCGAAACAGGATACATTAAGTTAACTGTTCGACCATATGTCCCCAACCCTAGACGGTGCTTCCAATGCCAAAGATTTGGCCATGGCTCACAGAGCTGTCGTGGTCAAATAACTTGTGCAAGGTGTGGAGTACAGGGCCACTCCTCCGACAACTGTACTGGCACTCCTCACTGTGTGAACTGCAGTGGTGACCACGCATCCTACTCACGTTCCTGTCCAAACTGGAAAAAAGAAAAGGACATAATCACCCTAAAAGTAAAAGAAAATATTTCTTTCAAGGAAGCCCGTAAGAGGTGCTCACTTTTCCACAACACATCTTATGCTGATGCGGCGCGTCGGGGGGCAGCGTCGCAGCGGCCACTGCCACCTGCCCAGCCCGCACACAGCGAGCTGCCGCTTGTGGCCCCTGCCCCCTGGGTGGAAGGCGCTAAGCCTACCCCACCCAACCAGCAAACAAGCCCGGTTACCCTAGGGTTACCGGCACCACAACAGTCCACGGCGGCATCCTGCTCTTCGCGTAGCGAACCGGCAGGACCGCCAGCAGCGCCCACGGTGGGTGCAGTCAAGGCTGCCTCACCCTCTCCGGCCCCTGCTGCCGCTGGCAACAGCCGGCGCAGCTCAGGCCCAAAGACAGCCCCATCAACCTCCGGGCTGGTGGGCGCAAAGGTCTCGTCCTTCGCGGCGAGACTTTCTCGCGAAATTTCTCGCTCGCAAGAGCGCGTGTCCGGCGCCCCACATGAGGCAATGGACACTACACCCATCCCGACGGCGCAGCAAGCGCCTAAGGAGCGGCGAGGCTCCCTCGACCGCTTCAGAAAGGACAAATTCCGCGTTACAGGGCCCGGAAAGGGCTCTGTAATCCAAAGCAATATTTCCTTTTCTAGTACACACAGCACCAATTTACTTTCATTATGGATACACAAATCATACAATGGAACGTCAGAGGTCTTCTTAGGAACCTCGACGATGTCCAAGAACTTCTCCACGAACACAACCCAAAAGTGCTGTGTGTACAGGAAACTCACTTAAAATCGACACATACAAACTTTCTCCGACAGTATGTTACGTTTCGTAATGATCGTGATGATGCCCTCGCATCATCAGGCGGTGTTGCCATCGTAATCCACAAAAGCATAGCATGTCAACGTTTGCGGCTACAAACGCCCCTCGAAGCAGTGGCAGTTCGACTTGTTCTCTTAAACAGACTCATCACCATTTGCTCGCTTTACATACCCCCACATTACCAACTACACAAACATGAATTTCAGTCATTTATAGACGAATTGCCAGAACCTTATCTTGTTCTTGGCGATTTCAATGCGCACAGCGGTCTGTGGGGCGACTCTCGCATTGATGCACGAGGCCGTCTAAATTGAGGACTTGCTTTTCTCATCCGGTGCATGTCTGCTAAATAAAAAAGCAGCCACATATTATTGTCTCGCAAATAAAACCTTGTCCTCCATAGATCTGAGCATAGCTTCTCCATCCATACTACCTGAACTTGAATGGGAAGTTATAAAAAACCCTTATGGGAGCGACCATTTCCCAATACTGCTGAGAACACCAAGACAATACGAATCTCCACCACACGCCCCCCAGTGGAAGGTCGATGCAGCGGACTGGAAGAAATTCCAAACACTTACCAGTACGCTCTCGTGGGCTGACATTTCATTGCTCGGAATTGACGGTGCCGTCGAATATCTTACTAATTTCATAATTGATGCAGCTCTTAAGTGTATTCCCCAAACAAGTGGACTTTCTAGCAAACGCCGTGTTCCGTGGTGGAATGAACAATGCCGGAACGCACGTAGGCAGCAGAACAAAGCATGGAGGCAGCTTCGCGATTCTCCTACTGCTGAAAACCTCGTCAATTTCAAGAAAATCAAATCCCAAGGTAGGAGAACGCGCAGACAAGCCAGGAGAGATAGCTGGCAAACATTCTTATCAAGCATAAATTCATACACGGATGAGGCCAAGGTTTGGAACAGGGTCAATAGAGTAAGAGGACGACAAACATATCCGCCTCCCCTGGTACATACGCAGGGAGATAGCCTAGAGGACCAAGCGAACCATTTGGGTGCACATTTTGAACATGTGTCCAGTTCATCACACTATTCTCCAGCATTCACAAAATACAAAGCAGCAATTGAAAAACAAAAACTAGACCGAAAGAGCACTGGGAACGAGCCATATAACCTACCTTTCTCCCTAGCAGAGCTGCAAGCATCACTCACCTGTTGCAAACAATCTGCCCCAGGCTCTGACCGCATACTCTACGAAATGTTGAAAAACCTGTCCTCTGAAACAAAGAAAACCCTTCTCTGCCTGTACAACTCTATATGGACCTCCGGCAAGATCCCCTCTGCCTGGAAAGAGGCCATAGTAATCCCTATCCTGAAGCAGGGCAAGGATCCATCGTCCGTATCGAGTTATCGGCCCATAGCTCTAACAAGCTGCATCTGCAAAGTCTTTGAGAAGATGATAAACCGCCGTCTGATACATTTCCTAGAATCAAACAAGCTGCTTGACCCATACCAGTGTGGATTCCGCGACGGCCGATCCACCACTGACCATCTGATACGCCTAGAGGCTCAGATTCGTGAGGCTTTTGTCCACAAGCAATTCTTCTTGTCTGTTTTCCTTGATATCGAAAAAGCATACGACACCACATGGCGATTCGGAATACTAAGAGACCTCGCACACTTTGGAATACGTGGCATTATGCTGAATATCATTGAAAGTTATCTGTCCAACCGCAGATTCCGTGTTCGTGTGGGTAATGCCCTATCAAGACCATATGTGCAGGAAACTGGAGTACCACAGGGTGGTGTGCTTAGTTGCACCCTTTTTATCATAAAAATGAACTCTCTGCGTCTGTACATCCCACGCATCATATTTTATTCAGTATATGTCGACGATGTACAGATAGGCTTCACGTCATGTAACCTTGCAATCTGTGAGCGGCAGGTTCAGCTTGGACTGAACAAACTGTCTAAGTGGGCAGACGAGAATGGTTTTCGGCTTAACCCACAAAAGTCCACATGCGTCCTCTTCTCCAGGAAGAGAGGTCTGCACCCTGATCCCAACATCGAGATACAGGGTGAGGGTCTACCTGTAAAAACTGAACACAAATTCCTAGGCCTAATTCTGGACGCGAAGTTAACGTTTATCCCACATCTAAAGTATTTAAGAAACAAGTGCCTGAAGACAATGAGCATCTTGAAAGTGTTGTCTCGCACTACGTGGGGTAGTGACACAAGATGCCTATTGAATCTATATAAGAGCCTCATTCGTTCACGTATAGACTACGGTTCCATTATATATCACTCCGCGACGCCGAGCGCCTTGAAGATGTTAGACCCTGTCCACCATCTGGGTATCCGCCTCTCTACGGGTGCGTTCAGAACAAGCCCCGTAGAAAGCCTTTATGCCGAATCAAATGAATGGTCGCTACATCTACAGAGAACTTACTTATCCTTTGTATATTTCCTAAAAGTGAACTCGGACAATACGCACCCTGCCTACACAAGTATAAACGATCTGTCCAGTGCCCAAACCTTTCTGAACCGCTCTTCCGTGAGAAAGCCCTACGCACTGCGAGTAAGAAGTCTTGCCGAAGAAATGGATGTGTCGCTCCATGAGCACGATGTCATGCCCCCTCCTGTAGAGCTGCCGCCATGGCAGTGGCAGCTGATTGACTGTGATCTGTCCTTCATTGAGGTCACAAAGCATGCGCCGGTCGCACATATCCGTATGCACTTCCTCGAATTGCAGCACAAATACTCTTGTCCAGAATATTTTACTGACGCTTCAAAGTCACACGCTGGCGTGTCTTACGCGGCGGTTGGTCCGTCCTTTTCTGCTGCGGGAGTTCTACACCCAAACACAACCATCTTTACAGCGGAGGCCTACGCCATCCTGGCGGCGGTTAAACACATCAAACGGTTAGACATACCCAAGGCAATCATCTTTACTGACTCTTTATCCGTGTTGAAATGTTTAAAAACTCTCAGTAGGCACAGAAACCCCGTCATTATAGCTCTTTATTCCATAATTTGCACCGCGTATGCATCTAAGCAAGAAATTGTGCTGTGCTGGGTGCCAGGGCACCGCGAGATCGAAGGGAATGAGTTGGCCGACAAGCTAGCCACATCCGTTCGCACAGACGCTGCCACTTCACCCATAGCTGTCCCTGTAATGGACCTAAAACCCTTTCTCAAGAAAAAGGTCAGGGCCTACTGGCAACGTCTGTGGGACAGAGAAACGAGCAACAAATTACGCACTATAAAGCCTCAACTCGCTCATTGGCCACCAGAATCGAAGACACGCCGCACACAAGTTACACTTTGCAGACTCAGAATAGGACACACATACAGTACACACGCATACTTATTGTCCGGTGGCGATCCGCCTGTCTGTGATGAATGTGGCGAGCCACTTAGTGTACTTCACGTCCTCCTGCAATGCCCTGAACTGGAGCCTCAGAGGAAAAGACATTTCTCATTATTATTACGGCAGAATCTACCATTGCATCCATGTATGTTTTTGGGCAATGAACCTCTTTTTAAATATCAATCCGTTATCGCGTTTTTAAAGGATATACCTAACTTTCGTGTTATATATCCAGGTGACTTGTAGCACGGCCTCTCTGGAGAGGCCGCTGCTGCGGTATTTTATTAAAGAAAGCACGTGCCTCCTGGTCTTCGTGTACAAAGGCTTCCGGTAGGCGTCGTGCTACTTTTATACTCTTAATACTCTAAGCACCATGACCATTTCTCATCCATTCACTACCCATAGATCATTCCACACGTCACTGCCATAATTCTATTCGATATATGTTTTACGCTTCTATTCCGCGATTTGTTCTTAGGCCCCTTTTCAGCCACATTGCATCCCGTCATCGGAACACAGTGATCATGGCAAACATACCATTCATTGTCTTGGCGCTCTTTGGCCACACTTGGCCCTTGCGCCACAAAACACCAAATATCATCATCATCATCATGTCTAAATAAAAAGAGGTTTGTGCTGTGTGTCTAAGAAGATTACTTAGCTTACAGAGCCCTTCCCGGGCGCCGTAATGCGGGGTTTGTCTTTCTTGCCGCGGTCCTGAGACTCGCGGCGGTCCTTCGGCGCTGGCTGCGCCGTCTGGCTAGGATTAGTGTCCATTGCCTCTTGAGAGGTGCTGGACATCCGCTCTTGTGAGCGGTGTGGTCGTCGTGAAGACCTCGCCTCAAGAGACGAAGCCTTAGAGCCTATCAACCAGGAGGTCAATGGGCCTTGCATTAGGGACGGCGAAGCAGTGCTGGCTGCTTTCACCAGGGGGGCTGGTGGCACTTCCGCAGCCACACTCTTTGTGGACCGGGCAGCTGCCGGAGTCTGCTGCGGCGCTGCCCCCTTGCGCACCGTATCAGCATACTTTGTGGAATGAAGAAATGATACACGCTTTCGCGCTTCCTGGAATGAGATGTTTTCCTTTACTTTGAGGGTGATTATATCTTTTTCTTTTTGCCACGTCGGGCACGCTCTAGAGTAAGCTGCATGTCCACCGTCACAGTTCGAACAGTGGAGTGCGCCATCACAGTCATCTGAGGGGTGATCGTGGTCACCGCAATTGGCACAGGTTTGTCGGCCTAGGCAACTTTGTGAACCGTGGCCATACCTCTGACACTTGAAACACCTTCGAGGATTCGGTATGTATGGTTGGACACGGACTTTCGTGTATCCTGTTTCTAACGTTTCTGGCAGCACACTGGACGCAAAGGTGACGATCAGATGTTTAGTTGGAATTTCTTTGTTTTCCCGTTTGATTATTATTCTCTTAACTATGGTGACATTCTGCTCCTTCCAGCCCTCTAGGAGCTCTTCCTCGGTCAGGTACAGCAGATCATCGTCGGAAATCACTCCTCTGCTTGTGTTCATGGATCGATGTGGAGTCACTGTGAGGTTCACACCACCAAGTGAGACCAGATTTGGGAGTTTGTCATATTGTTGTTTGTCGCGGACCTCAAGAAGGAGGTCACCGCTCGCCATCTTTGTAACTTTGTAGCCGGGACCAATTGTTTCGGTGAGATTTTTCGCAACAGTGAAAGGTGAAATCATTCTTACGGTCTTTCCAGGGTTTTCACTATGAATGACATGGAATCGTGTGAAGGTTTCTTTGCGTTGAAAGAATTGAGCTGTTTCTTCGGTGCGCCCTCTTTTTGAGAGAGGACGATCAGGTAGTTTAGGGAATGATGCTAATACCATACAGGTTTATTGATTTCGGCAGTGATGGTAGCCGCCCACCATGGAGCCCAACAAGGGGACGGTACAAGGTTTGAAGATTACCTGCACACGCCAGCTATACACCGCCACTATAACCTAATATATATATATATATATATATCCAAGGTTGGATATAATACACAAGGTTAACCCTTGCCGCCCAGAAATTCGGAAGTGAGAAGAAGTGACTAGAAGACAGGAAAGAACGAAAAGTGGGAGAGAAAGACAAAAGATTGAAGATGGGGACAGGAAAAGGCGACTGCCGATTTCCTCCAGGTGGGTCAGTCTGGAGGTGCCGTCTATGTGAAGCAGAGGCCGAAGAGGTGTGTTGCCTCCACCGGGGGACCTTAAAGGTCCAAACACCCGGCATGGGCTCAACCCCCAGGATCCCCCTTTCCCCAGACACAGCTAAGCCGCGCACGCTTCACGCGGGAAGGTCCAACCCTCATGTGCTCGAGTCCGTGGTGTCGCAACACACCAAACGCCTGCTTACGCAGACGCCCCTGCGGGGAACAAATTCAGTTACACAGCGTATACGCTAGTTGATGTTGCGTGAAACTTGCGTTTATTAGTACTCTTTAGGATTCCTTGGGGAAGGCGAAACCATTCAAGGGCTGTGCGAAGCCAGAAAGAGTTCAAGCAAGTTAATGTGACTAAATCTGATACGTATTTTGTAGACCTGATCAATACGATGAGATATATGTTGCGACGGGGATCAGTCGTAACCGGATGTATCAAAACAACTTATAACCAATTATTCCGTATATCGAACAGCTGTAAAATCCCCTTCCAAATTACATGCAAATATATCGGGCTGGTGCACGCGTATATAGAACGCCCGTTTACCAGCACATTCAATATATCGAACGCGGCGCCACGCAGAAGACCTCATAGCGCACGTCCTTTGTGCACTTTGAGGTATTCTGTCCCTTGTAGGTGGAGAATAGATCGTGCAGTCAGTTGAGCCCCATCGAGCTGTTCCACTAGCCCTCATGCTACCTCGGACGTCAACATTCCTTCTATCCGATTTTCGAGGCGTCGTCGTGTGGGCTGAGTGCCTATTCACGAGTTTGTTTTCCGCAAGCGATGGCCGCTACAAGTGTAAAGAAAAGAATCAGCTTGGACTTTTCAATTAAGTTGAAAGTGATCCAGCAATGTTTTTTTTGTGGGTAAATAAAGTGTGCTTGCTTTTTTTCCCGAGTTGCGTGCAGTAAGTTAGCGGCTCTCGGACGCACCAATCGTAAACCACCGTTTACCTGATAGCCTATTATTTATTATATCGAATTAGTTATATGAAAATGAATGATAGCTTTATTTATAATCCCGCAGTTATTCGGGGATTTGTGCGAATACCCCTGCCTAGGTGTCGGCCAGGCGGCTTCCTCGGCCCACTGGACGGCCCAGAGTTGGTCTTCGAGGGCGGAGCTGAGCAGCGTAGTCTCCCAGCGCGTTCGGCTCGAGGCTGCCTCCCCGTCTGGAACCCCCCCCCCCCCCCCCCTTGTTTGCACTCCCATAACATGTGTTCCAGGGTTGCCCTGGTCTCACAAATCTTGCATTGGTTGGACGAATAAAGCTCTGGGTAACAGAGATTCAAGATCACCGGGTTTACAAACGTTCTTGTCTGCGACCGCCTGTCTCTTGTTCAGCTTCTGGTGTGGTGGCGGAAATTTGCACCTCGCCAGTCTGTAGTGTTGCGTTATTTCTCTGTAACTCGTCAGGCGATCCTCCCACTCCCACCCCTCACCAGACGTCGTGGCCGAGGCGGCGGTAGTGTGGTTGGCCGCTCGGTCCGTAAGCCCTCGAGCCGCCCCGTGCGCCGCCTCGTTGCCGGCGAGTGATGTTGTGTGGGCGGGTGCCCATACGATGTAAACTTCTTTGTTTTCGGTTTTGCCCACGAGTAGTATTCGTAACGCCTCGGGGGAGATGCGGCCGTTGGCGTAGTTGCGAATTGCCGTCTGGGAGTCGCTGATGATCACTTCGGCCTCGATGGTGGCCACCGCTAGCGCGATGGCTACCTCCTCCGCTGTTTGCGCGTGCACCGTGCGTACTGTGACACTAGTTTTGCAAGTGTTCTCGTGATCTACCACCGCGGCCGTGAAGGCGCGCCTGCGCGCGTACCTGGCCGCGTCCACGAACACCGCGTCTTCACATTTGCCGTACTTCCTCTGTACGTCCTGCGCTCTCTTTTCTCTTCTACCCCTGTGGTATTCCGGGTGCATGTTCTTTCGTAGCGGAGGGACGACCAACAAGTCCCTGAGGCTGCTGGGTACGTCGACTTTGATGCCGTGTTGAGCGTGATACCTGATGCCTAACTTTACTAGTATGTATCTGCCCGTCCCGCTCTTGGAATGACGTTCGTATTGCGCTATGTTCTGTGCCTCTATCAATTCCCCCAGCGTATTATGTAGACCTAGATCCAGTAACCTGTTCGTGCTTGTGTTGATCGGTAGCCCTATTGCCTGTTTGTAAGCCTTTCTGATTAAGCGTTCCATCTTTGTCTTCTCCGCAACGTGCCAATTGAGGTATGGTGCCACGTAGGCTATTCGGCTAATTACGAAGGCCTGAACTAGTCTGATCATGCTACCTTCTTTCATCCCGCTGTTTCTGTTGGATATGCGTCTGAGTAACCTGACGGTCTGTGCAACCGCGCCTTCCAGTCTGCTGGTGGTCTCGCCATTATGTCCGTTGGCCGCGATGTGTAAGCCTAGAACCCGCATGCTATCTACCCTGGGTACGGGGCGCCCGTCGGACGTCGTTAGTCGTATGTCCCTACCGGGATCCTCGTCGTTCGTCTCGCCGTTCGGCTTGCGGCCTCTTCGCGTAGGTCTGTAAACTAACAGTTCGGACTTTTCTGCGGAGCAGGTCAGTCCGGTGATCTCCAAGTACTGTTCGACCATCGCGATAGCAGGTTGCAACGTGTGTTCTAGTCTGGCCGTCGCAGCTCTCGGTAACCCACAACTTAATGTCAGTCGGCGTAGAGACTGTGATTGAGCCCTTCGATTTCGTTTAGCTTGGGCGGCAAACCCACGAGAGCTAGGTTGAAAAGCATGGGCGATATCACCGATCCCTGCGGGGTGCCGGCACTACCCAACTCTATTTGTTCGGTAGTAAGCTCCCTGAGAGTAAGCTTGGCCTTTCTATTCGTCAGAAAGTCTCGAAGGTAATTGTACGTTCGTTCGCCGAGGCCGAGTTCCTGCAATTTGGACAGTACGGTTGCGTGCGTTACGTTGTCAAAGGCATTTTTCAGGTCCAGGCCGAGTATGGCCTTAGTGGACCTGGTTGGGCTGTTTATGACCTGGTGTTTGATTTGTAGCATCGCGTCCTGCGTAGAGAGGTTTCTCCTGAACCCCAACATAGTGTGAGGGAGCAGGTCGCGGTCTTCGAGGTAGTTGGTCAGCCTTGTGAGGACCGCGTGCTCCATTACCTTCCCCACGCACGAAGTCAGGGAGATCGGTCTGAGGTTCTCTAGCTTCAGTCGCTTGCCCGGCTTCGGTATCAGCACGACGTGCGCTGTCTTCCATTGCTGCGGTACGCGTCCGGTTTCCCAGCACGCGTTGACGTATTCCGTCAGTTTCTTTATGGATTTATCGTCTAAATTCCTGAGCATTTTGTTTGTGATTACGTCGGGCCCAGGCGTCGATTTAGTGTTGAGCTTATGTTACACTGCCCTGATCTCGGACTCGCCGATCGGTCTGTCTAGGTCTTCATTGATTGCGCCTTCGTATTCTGGATGCGTTACTGGTGGGCCTCAACTAATGTACCGTTCCCTGATCTCCCGTAAGATCTCCTGTTCGGAGCCTTCATATGCATGTATGATTCTGTTGATGTTCTGTCTATACGTGGTTTTCGTCTCTTCTGGGTCAAGTATGTACCTAAGCAAGTTCCACGTCTTCGCGAGCCCTAGCTGATTCTCCATGTTACTGCAGGTGTTTTCCCACTATTGCTATAACGACATTTTTGTGGTCCCCTTCAGGGTTCGATATATCAGTTGAAGAGTTACAAATTCAAGTTTAATTTTATTTGAGGTTAGAGTAGCTATTCCATCATCAGTTGAACATATTAAATGAGTTGAGTGATTTTGAGTTCTAATGAGGTAATAAATATAATGGAATTTCACACATTGGATGCATACTCATATTTTTTCCTATTAGTGTTTTCTATAGTAGTAACTTGAGAGAGTATAGTGGCATTATAAGTGTACAGGAGCAAATAACCCAACGTTCGATCCGCATTGCTACTAATCTGGATATACCAGGAAATGTTAGCGGTAATACCTTGATCAGGTAAGACTTGCGGTAATATGAACACGTAAATGCTTTTATGAATGTACAGGCTCTAACTCCGTGCTGTAAAGTACGTGGAAGAGCTGTTTTGAATGGGAGTTGTTCAGAATATATTGCCGCTACGTCTGGTGTGCCGCAAGGCTCCGTGTTGGAGCCGATTCCTTTCTATTTTGTAATGCGAAAGCATATTGCCACCTGTAGGTAGTGGGTCGAGGGCAAGAGTGGGTCGAGCCCAAGAGAAGAAAGAAGACCGCGCGCTCCTTCTCTGCTCGAACCAGCCCCGACGGTCGCGTCTTCCAAGAGCCAGCTGCTCTACGTTTATTAAACCTTCAGGACTACTTCTCGAGGCTCGTGACAAACTGGTGGAGGTGCGGGGTAAGCATCTTCACGGATGTTGCAGACCCCTCCAAGGATCCGCGCTACGAATCCAGTGCCTGTCGACACTCCCGTGCATCGGGCCAGCCGCAGGATCAGGGGACTGTCTCCAGAAGTCGTCAACGCTACAGTTCCCACCACATCAACCGGTATGACCAGCGCTTCTCTTCAAACCGCCCCAGCCGGTACGGGAAGCACGATGTCGAACCGTTACACACTTGAGAGCCCACGGATCCCGAAGACGTTTCATGGCACAGTGTTCGAAGACGTCGAAGACTGAATGGTCGAATACGAGCGCGTGGCCTCCGTGAACGAATGGAACGACACGGAGAGACTCCGACACGTCTACTTCTACCTGGAGGATGGCGCGCGCACGTGGTTTCAGAACCGCGAGGGGCAACTGACATCGTGGCGCGAGTTTTGTCGTCAGCTTTTGGAGACATACACCAGTCCTGATCGCCACGAACGAGCAGAACGTGCTATTCAGGCACGCGTCCAGTTGCCAAACGAAACTGTGACCACTTACGTCGAAGACATGACGCGCCTCTTCCGACGGGCGGATCCAAGAATGACGGAGGAGAAGTTACGTCATCTGATGCGCGGGGTCAAGGAGCAACTCTTCGCTGGCCTCGTACGGAGCCCTCCTATGACGGTCGCGGAGTTCTTGTCCGAGGCCGTGACTATGGAAAAGATGCTTCTGCATCGCTCGAACATGTATGAGCGGCAAGCTAACAGCATGTCTGCTGCTGACATTTTCACGGCCATAGGAAGCAACGGTGACTGTCTGCGAGAACTCATCCGCTCTGTCGTGCGTGAAGAGTTGCAAAAGGCCGCCGTAACACCGCACCCTACGGTAAGCTCCATAGCGAGCATTATCAAGGACGAAGTGCACCAGGCGCTCCGTGACACCTTGCCTCCTGCTAACGCTGCGGCAGTACCTGTTGAATATCCGCGTGCGACCTACGCGGAAGCCCTGAAGCGCCCTTCTCCCTCTCCGCCGCTGTTCGTTCGTGCTCCTCCTACGGTGTCAATTCAGTCGGCGCAGCCGATGTCGTACTACGACGCTGGGTATACACCGCCGCCGGTTGTTCATGCCGCTCCATTTGCCCACCATTCGGAGCAAGCGGTTCGCTACGTCGACGACAGACGCCCGCCCCCTCGGAAGTCGGATGCTTGGCGCACACCCGATCATCGGCCTCTGTGCTTCCACTGCGGTGAAGCTGACCACCTGTACCGCCAGTGCCCATACCGGCGCCTTGGGATTCGCGGCTTTTCCGCATACTCGCCGCCACCCCAATACGGCCAGCGACCCCGGGACATTGAGGACCACCTCTCTCAGCAGCGCTTGCCACCGCCTGCCAGGCGGCAGTCGCGATCGCCGTCTCCCAGACGATTTTCACCTCCGCCCCAGCGCTATTCTCCCGAGCGGTCGACCAGTCCCCGCCGGGAAAACTAACTGAGGCGATCTTTGGGGGCGAGGTCGCTGACGGTCGAAGCGCTGAAGACCTCCGACGGACGCAGTTACGGAAACATACCGATCCGCCATCACCTGCAGCTGAACGAGACGACCGGCTTTCGCTCGATATACCAGTGACCATTGACGGTTATGCCGTGAGTGCTTTAGTGGACACCGGCGCAGACTACACGATACTAAGCAGGAAAATAGCAACGCAGCTGAAGAAATTGATCACGCCCTGGCATAACTCGCAGATTCGGACGGCTGGCGGCCCCGTCGTTACTCCGCTGGGCGCCTGCACGACTAGAGTTGAGATTCAAGGATCTACATTCGTTGCGAGCTGCCTTGTCTTACGCGAATGCCCCCGCGACGTTATTCTTGGGGTTGACTTCCTGCAGGAGTACGGCGCGATTATCGATCTGCAAGAGCGTCGTATCACTTTCTCTGCCGCACGAGCAATCGACGTGCAAGACGGCCAACGGCGCGACGACGTACTTCGTGTTTCGGCAGACAGTGTAACGCTTCCTCCACGAGCCAGTGTCCTCGTCGACGTTACATGCTGTGGCTTACGCGATGGCGAAGCGGTGGCCGAAAGTAACTTGGAACACCTACTGAAGCAAGGTGTTTGTGTGCCTCGAAGTGTTATACAGATTCGTGCTGGTCATTCGCAATTGCTTGTTACCAACTTTAGCTACGAGCACCGACACCTGTTCCGCGGCACTTCGTTAGCGTTTTCTGACGCAGTAGCAAACGTTAACAATTGCTTCATGTCAGAAGTAGTGGAGACAGCAGACACGTCTCTGGGCCATCTCGACATCAATTCTGAACTGTCCACCGATAGCCAGACAGCACTGCGCAAGCTCTTGCTTGAATTCAGGACCTGCTTCGCACATTCTTCCAAGGTACGCCAGACTTCGATCACTAAACACAGGATCATCACGTACGAAGACGCACGCCCGATACACCAGCAGCCTTACCGCGTGTCGGCAAAAGAACGCGAAGCCATACGTACGCAAGTCCGCGAGATGCTTGACGATGGCGGCATCGAACCTTCTAACAGCCCATGGTCGTCTCCGGTCGTTCTTGTCAAAAAGAAAGACGGAACGCTACGCTTCTGTGTCGACTACCGCAAGCTCAACAACGTGACTAAAAAGGACGTGTACCCGCTGCCGCGTATCGACGACTCGTTAGATAGACTACGGCGTGCCCACTATTTTTCTTCTCTCGATTTAAAAAGCGGGTACTGGCAAATCGAGGTAGATGAACGCGACCGCGAGAAAACAGCCTTTGTAACTCCAGATGGGCTCTATGAATTTCGAGTGCTTCCTTTTGGCTTGTGTTCAGCCCCGGCTACTTTCCAGCGAATGATGGACACTGTCCTTACTGGACTGAAGTGGCAGGCCTGTCTTGTGTACCTGGATGATGTGGTCATCTTCTCTGAAACGTTCGAGCAGCATCTTCACCGCCTACGGAGTGTTCTAGAAGCCATCCGATCGGCAGACCTCACACTTAAGCCCGAAAAGTGCCACTTTGGTTACGAAGAGCTCAAGTTCCTCGGGCATGTAGTAAGCGCCAAAGGGGTCCGACCCGATCCCGACAAGCTTGCCGCTGTGGCCGCGTTTCCAGCTCCTGCAGCTCCTGCCAGGAAGGCCGTCCGGCGCTTCCTGGGTTTGTGCGCCTACTATCGCCGGTTTATTAAAGGCTTTTCGAAGATAGCGGAACCCCTGACACGCCTTACGAGGGACGATACGCCATTTGTGTGGCATAATGAGCAACACGCGGCTTTTGCTGAATTACGACAGCGCCTGCAGTCAGCACCCGTTCTTGCACATTTTGACGATGATGCTGATACTGAGGTGCATACCGACGCCAGCAACATTGGCCTTGGCGCAGTGCTCGTCCAGCTTTAAGATGGAGTGGAAAGAGTTATAGCGTATGCAAGCCGCTCCCTGTCCCGTGCCGAGGCGAATTATTCGACTACGGAGAAAGAGTGCCTCGCGGTCGTGTGGGCGATCATCAAGTTTCGCCCCTATCTCTATGGTCGTCCCTTCAAAGTAGTGACGGACCACCATGCCCTCTGTTGGTTGGCAAGCATGCGCGACCCTTCAGGACGACTGGCACGGTGGAGCTTGTGGCTACAGGAATTTGACATCACCATCGTTTATAAGTCTGGCCGTAAGCATGAAGACGCTGACACGCTGTCCCGCGCACCCATTGATCCTACCAGTCAGGAAACAGAGGATGATGACGGCTTCCTGGGCGCCATTAGTTCGTCGGACTTGAGCAGACGGCAGCGTGACGACGCTGAGATTAGACCGATCATCGATCATTTAGAGGGCCGCGACACAACCATACCACGCCATCTGTCCCGCTCGCTGACGTCCTTCTGTCTGCGAGACAACGTGCTTTATAAGAAGAATGCTCGTTCGACCAGCCGTGCTTACCTCCTGGTGGTTCCAAGGGACATGCGCGACGACATCCTCTTCGCTTGCCATGACGAACCGACGTCTGGTCATTTAGGCTTTTCACGAACACTCGCTAGAGTAAGCGAAATGTACTATTGGCCCGGGCTTTCAGCAAGTGTCAAACAGTATGTTAAAGGCTGCCGTGAATTCCAGCGCCGCAAGACACCATCCGTTAAACCGGCTGGCTTACTTCAGCCAATTGAAGCACCTCACACGCCTTTCCACCAAGTCGGCATGCACATTGTCGGACCTTTTCCTCACTCGGCTGACGGTAACAAATGGGTGATCGTCGCGACTGATTATTTAACACGCTATGCTGAGACGCAGGCGATTCCACGAGCCACGGCCTCAGAGGTAGCGCAGTTCTTCATGCGCCACATCGTCTTGCGTCACGGTGCTCCCTCCACTGTAATAACCGACAGAGGGACAGCTTTCACAGCGCAGCTTATGGACGAAGTTTTTGAATTGAGCAACACCAGGCATCGCAAGACGACCGCGTACCATCCGCAGACCAACGGACTTACCGGGCGACTGAATAAGACGGTCACAGACATGCTCGCAATGTATATCGACGTTCAACACAAAACATGGGATCGGATCTTGCCTTACGTGACCTTCGCGTATAACACCGCCGTGCAAGAGACGACACGCTTCACGCCCTTTCGCCTTCTCTACGGTCCCGAAGTCCAGACGATGCTGGACGCTATGCTGCCGTGTCAAGACGCTGACCAATTGACAACTGATGCCGAGGAATTTGCAGAGCGTGCTGAGGAAGCTCGGCAGCTCGCGCGGCTGCATATCGGCCAGCAGCAGCAGGCAGACGCACGACGCTACAACATCCGCCACAGGGACGTGTCCTACAACCCCGGGGACCAAGTTTGGGTGTGGACCCCCGTTCGCCGTCGTGGCCTCTGTGAAAAGCTTCTGAGCCGGTATTTCGGTCCGTATAAAGTGCTCCGCCGCGTCAGTGACGTAAACTACGAAGTTATTCCGGACACAACATCGCAGACACGGAGTAGGACACAAAGACAACCGACCTCAGACATAGTTCATGTTGTGCGCATGAAGCCGTACATTGCGCGTGCGTAATTTTTTTTGTTTTCATTTTTTTTCTCTCATTGCCTTCTTTGTTTCTACTTTTCATTTATCTTTGGGAGCTTGCTTCTTCGTTCATTGACTGTGCCGGTGTCACGGCTACATTTTTTTGTGTACTTTCGCTTTGCCTGCCTTACTCTTCTTTGTCTTCTAAGCCTATTTTTTTAGCATCGAGGCGATGCTTTTGTTCGGAAGGGGGGATATTGCCACCTGTAGGTAGTGGGTCGAGGGCAAGAGTGGGTCGAGCCCAAGAGAAGAAAGAAGACCGCGCGTTCCTTCTCTGCTCGAGCCAGCCCCTACGGTCGCGTCTTCGAAGAGCCAGCTGCTCTACGTTTATTAAACCTTCAGGACTACTTCTCGAGGCTCGTGACAATATGCCCCATTACGGCAAAATCCGACGTTTTAGTCGGCGACGTGACCGAATGACGCTACCAAAAATGGCAGACGGCAAAGAGTAAAAACGCGTAAACAATGGTCGAATTGACGACTAATTGAGCAGGGAGCTTCATGTAAACAAAGTAAATTAATCCCTTTGAAAAGAAAAATAGGTAAATTTTGATCTCGGTGGGAATCGAAACCGAACCTCCGGGGTGCGGAGGATCCCACTCCGTCTCTTTTGAAGAGCGGACGTGCTTTACATGCGCTCCGTAAACGTTGCCCCTTACGACCGAATCAACTGAACCTAGTCATCCGAATTTAGTATCATCAGCCTCCGCTTCTCGCCTGGAACCTGCCCATACCAACTTTTTCCGGTTTGGACCACCACATCAAGAGGCAAGTGCAACTCTTTTCCTGATCACGCAGCGCTAAGAGGCCAAGCCTCGCTGTGCAGCAGCCACCGACACCGAACGCCGCAAGACACCGGCACCGAACGCGCACAAGGGCCATCCGGCGCGTCGGCATGCAACCAATTATATTAGAGGGAGAAGAAATATCACCCTCGGAACTAACGTCTAACAACGGCTGGTAATCAGCGCACGACACGAGAAGCTCGACTCACAACTCCGCCCCTACTCCGAATTCCGCCGCTGCCGAGAAATTCAAGCAGCCATCTACGCCTCAAGCTCTGGCGGGGCATCGGCCCCGGCCGCCCAATCTCTCTGCCCTACGTCACCCCAAGCTACTCATCGAGGATCATAAAATCATCCTCCGTCTCCGTGGCGGCCTCAACTTTCGGACCGTGAACGGCGTTACGCTTCGCCATGCCATTCTACAAGCAGCCCACCTCGGACACCAAGAGGCCAAGCAAGACACCGTAATCATGAACACCCTCCAACACCTGGTCCGCATCAACACTCCTGACGCCGACTCCACTACCTCGCCATCAAGTCTGTACTCATCAAAGACACTGCCTACGACATCTACTCCTACCACACGGCCCCGGAAGACTGTGCCCGCGGTGTAGTCCACGGGGTCCCTCTTGCCGACTCTTACGAAGACATTCAGAATCGTCTCAATCGCGAGCAGAGCCCTCCCATCCTCGACTTTTGACGCATGGGCTCCACTGTGTCTATCATCATCCTTTTCGAACAAGTCTGAATGCCCAAACACATGTACTACTCCTCCGTACTCTATAGGTGCTCATTATCATCATCATGATCCTATTTATGTCCACTGCAGGACGAAGATCTCTGATCTCCAATTACCCCTGGCGTGCGCTAGCTGATTCCAACTTGCGCCTGCATATATCCTGACTTCATCACCCTACCTAGTTTTCTGCCGTCGTCGACAGCTCTTCCCTTCTCTTGGTATCCATTCTGTATCTCTAATGGTCCACCGGTTATCCATCTTACGCATTACATGGCCTGCCCAGCTCCATTTCTGCCGCCTAATGTGAACCAGAATGTCGGCTATCCACTGTTGTTTTCTAAGCCACACAGCTCTCTTGCAGTCTCTTAACGTTAGGCCTAACATTTTTCGTTCTATCGCTCTTTGTGCGGTCCTTAACATGTTTTCGAGCTTCTTTGTTAACCTCCATGTTTCTGCTCCATATGATAGCACTGGTAGAATGCAATGATTTTACGCTTTTCTTGACAGCGACAATGGTAAGCTCCCAGTCAGGATTTTGCAATGACTGCCGTATGCACTCCAATCCAATCTTATTCTTCTGTAAATTTATTTCTCGTGATCAGGGTCTCCTGTGAGTAATTGACCTAGATAAACGTACTCCTTTACAGACTCTAGAGGCTGACTGGCGATCCTGAATTCTTGTTCCCTTGCCAGGCTATTGGACATTATTTTGGTCTTCTTCATATTAATCTTCAACCCCACTCTTACGCTTTTTCAGTTAAGATCCAGAACCATTTGCTGTAATTCGTTCCCGTTATTGCTGAATAGGAAAATATCATCTGCAAACCGAAGGTTCCTGAGCTATTCGCTGTTGATCCTCACTTTTAAGCCGTCCTAGTATAAGAGCTAGAACACTTCTTCTAAGCATGCAGTGAATAGCATTGGAGAGATTGTGTCTCCTTGCCTGGCCCCTTTCTTGATAGGAATCCTTCTATCTGTCTTGTGGAGAACCAAGGTATCCGTGTAGATATTTTCCAAGATATTCACGTATGCTTATATATGTCCTACCTCTTCAAAAAGAAGATCTAGCACTTCCTTAACTGCGGCGCACTCGGCCACCACGCGGATGTGTGCCCGGCTCCCAAGCAACGCCGCTGCCCCAGCTGTGACCAAATCAACCCCCCCCCCCTCGCCGCTCCGCAAGATCTGCAGCAAAGCATACCTGACGGCGGACGGAGCCTGCTAGTCC
Organism: Dermacentor silvarum; assembly: GCF_013339745.2. Taxonomy (NCBI): domain Eukaryota; kingdom Metazoa; phylum Arthropoda; class Arachnida; order Ixodida; family Ixodidae; genus Dermacentor; species Dermacentor silvarum. The sequence goes on from NC_051158.1 coordinate 143,156,399, forward strand.
CGCTACCACGGCCCCTACCTCGTAAACAAGAGGCAACGGGATGCCAAGCGAGCCGCCGACGCAACCAGGCTCCCACCAATCAAACTCCACCCCAAAATCGCAGCCGCTCCATGACCCGCAAGCCCCAGGCCCTGCAGCTCACCCTGGAGTCCCTCCCGGTGCTTTAGCCTGCCGCACTGAAACAGCCCTCCAACCGTACCAAGCCCAAGGCCCGATCCCACTCCTGCAGACCGGACTCAGGCAACCTCCACTTCCAGTCCCCCCGAGTCCACCTGCACAGGAAGTCGGCCGCCACACCAGTGAGGTGAGCTGGGCAGGCGTAGTCTCCCAGGACTCCGCCATCCCCCTCTATAAGGAAATGTTGCATGACCGCACACAGCTTGCCTCCCTTCACACCACCAACCAAAGCCTTCAGTCGCAGCTGCATGCCTTCCAGCAGGGCCAAACCCCTACCCTGGTGACAGTGGCCCCGGCCGCCCCTAAACTGCCTCCCCTACCACCCTCTCCCCCTACTCGCGAACCGCCGGCCAAGAAGAGGGCCGCGACTGCCACTACAACATAGGCCGCGGCAACCCCCCCAATTCGAACTACTCCTGGAGGCCAAAATGCAGGCTGCGGTGCAGACGGCCATCCAAGCCTTCACCCAACAATTCTCCAACCTCACTAGCCATCTAGACGGATTTGCTCGCCAAATTGACGAGCGATTTAAGGAGCAAGAGGCCCAGCCACGCGACAGCCTGTGCTGCCGCGCGGCTTAAAAAGAAGGCCAAGCTCCACACCCTCTCCAACCTCTCCACTGCAATCGACACCCTCAGTAATGGCTAGGCCTCGCACTATAGCCTCACCATCTGGCAGCTGATCTGTCGAGGCTTTAGCTCCAAGCGGGGACTGGTTCACCAGTTCCTAGCTCGGGAAGACAGCCCCGACGTGGTCGCGTTGCAAGAGCCTTCCAATCCTCTCACCATACCAAGCTACATGCCCATAAACACCATTTCTCCTATGCCCCCTCGGGTCACATTCCTCGTACGCCGTGCGCTCACTACCATCTCCCAATCGCTAGACGTCCCCGAAATAGATCATCTCTTTATCGAACTCGTGCCGCAGTGCACTCGCGATACCAGCCTCTTCATCCTTAACGTATTCAGCCACCCGAAGGGACTGCGGCACGACTGCGACCGACTCTTCACGCTCAGCAAGCGCGTCACATACAAGAGCCTTCTCCTAATTCTAGTGGATTTCAACGCCCCGCACACGTCTTGGGTCTACTCAACGGACACGCCCAAGGGGCGCAGGGTGTGGATCCCAGCTCAGCAGGCCGGCTTCTCCCTCCTCACAAACCCCACCACCCCTACTCGCACCGGAAACAGTGTCTGCGCAGACACAACACCCCCCCCCCCCCCCCCGACGTCACCTTTACCCACCGCGTACCTCACACTGCGTGGTGTAACACCCGGGAGAATCTGGGTAGTGATCACTACAGTAATTTGGGCAGTGATCACTACCACTAAATACACTCTTCATAACACACCCCTAACCGCCGTGACTTCTTACAAGTACCTCGACGTCATTATAGCCCAGAATCTATTATGCACTTTGTATGCGAACTGTATTGTCAACAACGCGAACCGCATGCTAGGTTTTTTTTGCTTCGCAACTTCTGACGCGCCAATACTACAATAAAACTCACACTTTACAAGACCTTGGTCAGACCCAAACTTGAGTATGCCTGATGGAATTGGGATCCTGGCCAGGTAACACTAACAAACTTTTTAGAGCTTGTCCAGAATCGCAGCGCCCGGTTTATACTTTCTAACTATAGTCGTCATTCTAGTGTCTTCTCAATGAAACTAACTCTTGACCTACCAGACCTCGCTCTGCGCCGACAGTGTTCTCGACTGTGCCTCTTCCATAAAATATTTTACTTCGATCTCATACATAGGGAAGAATTACTACATCGGCCATCGTACGTGTCATCTCGCATTGATCATTCCCAGAAAGTTGGTGTACCCCTTTGCCGCACAAAAATCTGCTCTGACTCACTTATACCAAGAACCTTGGAAGACTGGAGCCACCTCCCTGCCTTGATCACTGCCATCTCTGACTCCAAGAATTGTAAGACCGCCATTAACACTTAGATTTGTTCTTGCCCCTCCTCTCTGTAAAGCCATCGGGCGATTGAGAGTACGAAAAGAAACAAATAAATAAATAAAAATAAATACAGTATTGAGATTCTCCTTCAAGTAGGCCCAGGCTGCAGACCCGCTTGTGGTGCTGCCACCATGAAGTGGTACTCGTTCCGCACTTTTCGAGATGCCCGCACTCTACACACAATCTCAGACTTGCTCCGACCAACTCCAGTGCGACGTCCGCGCCGTGAATCGCCCCCTCCCAGAGGACTGCCCTGTAGACGCGATGAATCCCTATCTCCTACACCTGTGGGAAGCCAAGGTGGTTCTCGAGCGGAGGTGGCAGTGCCAGCGCTGGAATAGAACACTCAGACACCGGCTGATCCGGCTCAACAAGGAGATTGAGACGCATGCTGCGACTCTCTCTCGCGGAAATTTCAAATCCCTCTGTAACAGGCTGGACAGCAACGTGAGCCTGACCCAGACCTGGAACCCATTCCGCCATCTCATTGATTCGACTGAATCCAAGACACACCTGAAACACGTCATCACCAAGCTCATACAAACATCCGATGCCTCCCCGCAGGAACTCCTCTAGACGCTTCGTGATCTACACTTCCCCGCATATTCCCCCGGAGACCACCCCGAGTATACAGGCTCCCCCAACGATCTGCTTGACAAACCCATAACAGAGGCAGAAGTCAGGGCAGAACTTCAGCGCCTCAATACCTCCTCAGCTCCCAGTCCCAAAGGAGTGCACCACAAGGCACAACACAACCTCCATTCCCCCTCCATCATAGCCCTAACCAACTGCTTCAATGAATGCTGGCTGCACGGCGCCCTCCCACCTCAAGGAAAGGACGCTAAGGTTGTTTTCATTCCCAAATCAGGCAAACCACTTCTCCCCGCTAATCTCCGTCCCATCTCCCTTACGTCCTGCGTGGGCAAGCTTATGGAGCACGTTCTCCAGACCCGGCTGAGCCGGTATATGGAGAACAACAACCTCTTTCATTCGCGCATGTTTGGTTTCCGCCCGGGCTTGTCTACCCAGGACGTCTTTCTACAACTCAAACACCACATCCTCGACTCCCCCGTGGGTGACACCAAGGCTATCCTCGCAGTCGACCTAACAAAAGCTTTCGACAACGTTACCCACGCAGCCGTCCAAGAAGGCCTCCACGCCCTAGGCGTAGGCCAGCGGATATACAGTTACATCCGCGACTTCCTTTCCCAATGCACAGCCAAACTCACCCTGGACGACAACCACCGGCTTTCCCGTGTCTCACTGGGAGCGCGGGGGACGTCGCAGGGTGCTGTGCTGTCTCCTATTCTCTTCAACATAGCCCTTCTCGAACTCCCCAACCAACTCTCCCAAGTCCCCGACATACATTTCAGCTTCTATGCCGACGACATCATTGTCTGGGCCAACGGAGGCAGCGATGCCGACATGGAGCGCAACCTCCAGTCGGCCCTCAAAATCATCGACTCGTACGTTCGCGCGCGCGGCCAGCCTGCTCCCCTTCCAAATCAGAACTTTTCCTCTACCACCACAGGCCGCACAACCCCGTCAACTCTCCCATCTCACTCACGCTTGGGAACCATCCCATTTCCCTAGTCTCTAAGATTCGCGTCCTGGGCCTCGTCCTTCACTCCCACGGCGCGCACGGCGACACCATCCAAGCTCTCCAGACCCAAACCCAACAAGCCACCCGTCTCACTCGGCGCATGGCACATCGACGCGCAGGTTTACGAGAGCGGAACACTCTCCGCCTCACCCAAGCCTACGTTACGAGCCGCATGGCGTACGCATTTTCATACCTCCCCCTAGGGAAGAAGGAGCGGGACCCCATCAACGCACTCCTCACGATCTGCGCGCAGGTCGTCCTCCGCCTACCCCCCCGCACCTCCACTGCCCAGCTCCTCAACCTCGGTACCCACAATACGTTTGAGGAGCTGGCAGAAGCAACCCTAACAGCACAGCTTACTCGTTTGCCGGGTACAGCGGCCGGCCGCACTCTACTCTGTCAGCTAGACATTGCCCCGATCACCCATCCTACTGAGGCGGTCCCCTACCTCCAAACCTATATTCCCATCTTGTCATTCCTCCCATTCCGAAGAATATGCACCCCGACCTCGACGGGAAAGGCAGGGCAGCCCGCGCCAAAGCCCTACACAAGCAGTATGGCGACAGTTCTGAAGTAGCCTACGTGGAAGTGGCAACGTACTCGTCGGGCTCCCGCATGATCCTCGCCGTCGTTAGCAATCAGGCTCGATTACTCGCATCAGGCTCCATCATCACAGACTCATCCGAAACTGCAGAGAAGGCAGCCATTGCGCTCGCTCTCCATCTCCACCTCTGCTACTAAAATTCTTTCCGACTCAAAATCCGCCCTATCAAATATACCCAAAGGCTTGGTATCCGGTACCACGGCCCGGTTTCTACGCTTCTGGCACCCCACCCGCTAAGTAACCCTTACCTGGACCCCCGCACACGCAAGCCTCTCTGGTAACAAGGAGGTCCACTCCCTCGCCCGAAGTTTTACTTTCCGGACCAGAATCGAACCCCCTCCGCCAGCCCTGGAGCGTCTGTTTACCTTCAGAGACATCGTTACCCATTACCGAGTTACCCGGCGTGTTTACGCACATCCGGCTCCCTCCTTTACCCTAATCCAAGACTCCCAATGGCGCCGACTCCAGACCAGTACTGCACCCTACCCTATTCTTCTTCATGCCCGATACCCCGATCAGTTGTGGTCTTCCTGTGAGCTTCGAGATAAACGAGTATACTTTTTTCATGTCCTCCTCACATGCCCTACATTTACGCACCCTCCATCCCAAACCACGGCGGAGTCAGTACTGGGAACTCTCCTGGCCAGCTCCACTGCTACAGACCAGCGCCTAATTACCGCCGCAGCCCTGAAGTGTGTAGCCCTCCAAGGGCTCTCCTTTGCTCTATAAAGGCGGCCCCCTAAGGGCTGCCTCGTGCCATGTAAGGAGGATTTTCCCCCTTTATTCAATCATTTGGCAATAAATGTTTTCACCACCACCACCCTGCGGGACGCGAGACGAGAGCGCTCCCCGACGCCACAGCGGCTCCACGGTTGTGATTCACTAAAGGTGTGGCTAGTGCGTGCGTCATTGCGCACGTCACCTCGAAGCCACCTGGCTGACTAAACGTGTGGCCTAGTACGTGCGCCGTTAGGCAAATGACGGCGCAGCCAATGGGTGGCGCCTCGTCATGAGCGTATAAAATGACTAAATGAAATAAAATGTAATATTGTCCAATTGAACGCCGCAGAGCGCTCCTTCGAGTTAGGAACTTGTGGGCAAAGAAGGGGGTTCAGACGCTTGGCGCGTTTTCATTTGGCCTCACCGTGGCGCCGTTAGAACGCAGGGAAGAACTTGCACGGACACGGAACGTGCGGAAAAAACATTTCACCAAAGGGACTATATCGCTTTCGCATGCCCACACGTAAGCAGTTTTAAATGTCTTTTCCTAATTTCTTGTTTTGTTTTTAATAACAATATGTGCGATGTTATCTAACCGGGATACAATTTTTCTGGATGATTATGTATGGTGTGCAAAGCCATCTAATGAGGTATTGTTTTTATTGGCGGCCGACATGACGAGCGTATAAAAATGGTGTGTCACTAATAGCATGTCACTAAAGACAAATAAATATGTACATATTAGCTTCACTAGAAAAATATTACATAATCAGATATATGTATTTGTTAAGCGGCCAAGAAATAAAAAATAATTCATCAGTGAAATATTTAGGTCTTATGCTGTCAGAAGATGGTTCTCGGTCATAACATGTTAATAGCGTAGTTAGAAATGCCGGGCGTGCCCTTCAGTTCTTGCAACAAAGTTTAAAACACGTAAGTAATAACGTAAAAGAACAGCGTTTAAAACAAGTTTTACCAATATTGGTGTAGGCATGTCCTGTGTGGGATCTGGTTTCTGATGTGCATATGAATGCAGCATTGGGTGAACGTTAAAGAACACCAGGTGGTCTAAATGAATCCGCATTCCCACACTACGGCGTGCTTTATAATCAGATCGTGGTTTTGGCATGTGAAGCACAAGAATTTTTTTTTTGCATATTAATGCACTAGAAGTCCAATCCGTCGCAAGAATCTTCGTCCTGGGGATATACAACCGCTTTCTAAGTGTAAGAGGGAAAAAGAACTTGACTGGATTCTTTTGCTTGAACAGGGAAGCAGGTTATGTCTTAAGATATTCTACTCAATATTTCATAATCACATGGGAATCTGCTCATCAGAATATCTGAAGTAGAGCACTGCACGGGCCGCTTTTTCAGGTCCGGGCCTGCTTGGCCCGAGCCCGAAAGTACCATACGTTGGCTCGCCCAGTTCTGTCCGACACATTAGCCCTCTTGCTTATACGAAGCTAGCTCGAGTTCTCCATTATTGTGAAGACACTGTCATGTGATCAAAGGCCCCCGGGTTATCTCCAAGCTGCATCAAAGCAGGTTTTAGCCCTGCATCCCATCTTACTGGTTACTTGATAATTTAACTGTGAGAGAAATAAATATTTCATTACTAGCCGAACACGCTAAGATTATTATGTGAATATTTGGTGTGAAAACAAACCATACAATGTACAGTTAGGAAAATAGGGAGCGATCAGGCTGGCAACAACCACCGGGAGTGCCAGAACTCCTCCTTACATTTAGGGATGAAGTTGTAGAAAAGCACATCGGTTGATCCCTATGCTCGTTCTTTAAAGTATGCGGCAACCTACTGTAGCGAAGACATAGGTAAACACTCCCGTGCACGCCGTGGCCCGCCATTTAATGTCACTTTTGAATCTCATATAGTCATTCGGATGTACCTACAGTGATGGAACTGGAGCCAATATTTTGGCGCGAATGTAAATTTAGATACGCTGGTTACTGGCCTTCAGGAATACGATAATTCACGGCCACTAGAAGCTTTTTTTAATTTAACAGGAATTGTTGACCCACAAGACTAACGCTCATCATATTTTTACACGGAACATTCCATTTTTATTGCTTTATTCGGCTTCATTATAATTATGTCTATTTTTCAATCGACAATTTAGGCATCTTTGTTTAAAATATATGCAAATTTAGACTCTGTCTAATTGTGTTAAGTACAGTGCATCTACAACGTAGGCTTTCCTTGTTATTTTTTTTCACCACCAGATTAAAGTATGATCTGCTTGCTTATTCACCTAAATTCGCAGACAACGTACCAATGCTACAAAAACATATACAAGGCTGCGAACACGAGGGTTGAGCCACTTAACGAGTGGAAATAGCATTCAACATAAAAATTTACTGAGACAATAAAATGTTCTGCATTTCTTTTTTGTTTTTCACATCCCTCTCACCAATGTTGAGAAATTTCGCAGCTTCCGCATAGACTTAAAGCAGTTGTCTAGGAACAATGGACTCTTGAAAGTCTCAATTTAATTAGTTGGACTAATTGTGCAATAAACTACGGCAGAATACTCAACTCGCTTGAAAATATAACGAAGAAAAATAATGAAAACCAGTAGCCAGTTGCCCTATGCCTTAACACACAAAAAAGTTGTAAATGAACTTTTCACAATTTGTTAGCAACAATTTTATCTAAGTACTCTAGGAGCTTTTTGAAACTTATTTAATTTTTGGTTTCCATTAAAATGATCACGCCGAAAATCTACATATTTTTGTGCAGCAACAAAATATTGCCACGAGACAGTGAAGGGGCTGCTACTGTCGGTCGGACGAAGACGACGGCGACGAAGTGGCCAGAGGCGCGCGACAGCCTTGCATCCGTCGCTGATGCTTGTCCAAACCTTGTATATAGCCATACTCACTCCCTAAATAAACGTTATCCCCGTAACATCTTTGGTGGACGAGCTGGGTAAACCTGTCAACGCGCCGGCTCCGTCAACCAAGCACGGAACTTCGAAGCGGTCGCCGTCTTGGTTGCTCCGCAATGACCAGTGAAGTGTCGACGGTGCAGCAGCCACCGGCTCCTGTGATTCTTTTGCACCCACAAGACCCGGGAACCTTTTCTGGCACAGATGGCTTGGATGTCGAAGACTGTACGAAGGAGTCAGGAACCGCAACAGGTGGGACCCCACGGTTATGTTAGCCAACGCGATATTCTATCTGCAAGGGACGGCACGCGTGTGGTACCGGACGCATGAAGATCTTACAAGTTGGGACTCTTGCAAGGCGAAGCTGCGTGAGTTGTTTGGCAGATCATTTGACCGACAGCAGGCCGCTAAAAAGGAGTTGGGATCTCGTATCCAGACGACCACTGAATCGTACATTTCGTACATACAGGACGTCCTGGGCCTTTGTCGAAAAGTTGACGCACAAATGGCCCAAGATGACAAGATATCGCATATTTTGAAAGGAATAGCCGACGATGCGTTTAATCTACTGGTGTGTAAGGACTGTACGACGGTCGACGCCATAGTTAAGGAATGCCAGCGCTTTGAACAAGCGAAGAGTCGCCGCATCACCCGCCAGTTCCTTCGGCTACCTAACACTGCCGCCACATCATCATGCGAAGACCCACCGACGTCTGTACAGGCTACAGCGTCAGAAGATGTAACGCGTATTGTCCGCCGCGAACTTGAAGCTCTAGCTCCTACGGCCGTTCTTCCAGACGTTCAGTCAGCCAA